>NW_026623615.1:518548-583533 GCF_030028575.1 Malurus melanocephalus
AAAAAAAAAAAAAAAAAAAAAAAAAAAAAAAAAAAAAAAAAAAAAAAGGGAAAAAAAATGCTTTCTGTTTGGGGAATATCCAGCACATGCTTCTATACTTGTTCAAAATCCTTGGAAATTGAGAGGGATTGTATTTAAATCTTCATTGAAGGTTATGTTGAGGAAATTTTGAAATTCCTTCTTGTGGTTTAAATCCTCTTGTATACTATGACTTTTTTTTACCCTTTTTTACAGAAGGATAATTAATTGTCTCAAAGTAAAAAAAAAAAAAAAAGCTCTAGAAAGCAGTCTTTCTGTCTGGCTGCCCCCCTGGATTTGCTCAGTGTGTGTAGATAAGCAACTGGAAGAAACAGTGGGAGAGTGAGTGACTATGAACAGGAATGAGGAAGGGTACACAGCCTTTTCATTATCCGAGTCAAACTTCTTGCCAACTGTTTTTGTTAGTATAGGTTATGCTGAGTCTAAGAATGTCACAAAGGCTTTTTTTAAAAAAATTTCTGCGTAGTTGAACACAAATTCTAAAGGCTTTTATATTAKAAACTAAAACATGGGAGTGAAATTTGGATCCAGGGGATCTGGTAAATCTGTCTTCAGGAATGTCACAATGCTTTGGAGGAGGGGGAAGGAGTGATTCAATAACAGAGAACAAACACTTAGGGGAAGGCTGGTGAAGACAGTGTCCAGTGGAATTGTGGAGTTCATCGTCTCTTGAGACCCCAGGGAGACATAAGCTGAAGAGCTCAGTGCATCTCCAAGATTAGAGATAYGGGTCCCCACAAATAGTCTGGTTTCTGCATGCCTGGGCTCCTTCACATTGTCTCAAACTACCCTGAGAAAGGAGCTCTTTAGAGTATTTTGTTAACACAAACAATTGCTGTGGAGAATTTTAAGTATGTTAGGGATGGGCCAGGGAAGGAACTGTGAAATGCAGGTCTAACCACCCATYTAATTTAGACTCCTGGGGCAATAGTTTCCTTGAAGAAATCAATAACCGTCCCTCCAAAGCAAACTGTCAAAACAAAAGCCCATTTGACTCCTAAGTTTCTCCTCCTTGCACTCTAGCTACTGAAAAGTGTCACTTACATAGGGAAAGTGATTTAGGGTATTGTTTTAATAAAATAAAAGAATATGAGACTAACTCTTCTGTTGGCAATTGTTCGGTAAATGACATCGTTAGGAAGAAATGTTGGAGGATGCTTAGCAGAACTTTACTGGGTGTATTTAACTGACAATGGAGTCAGAGATTCAAGGGTGATTATATCACCAGATCCTGCAAAGTTTAAACTACCAACCTTGTCATGATTGTAGTTAAAAACTGCTTTCATTAGCAAGCGATAATATGGAAAAAGTCTTTACATTGTGACTTAGGAAGTCTGGACTTGGTTATCTTCCCCTGTGTCGTGACAAAGATAAGAAGGGGAAAATGCATCTTTAACTTTTATCCTGAAGTCAGTAGAAGCTGAAACAGGTTAGCACTGTTTCAGTGTTTTTAAACACTTAAAACAGAGACATATGCATTTCCTCCATAGATATGCATAGAAACACTATAAAATTGTGCTGGCTACTATATTATATATCTGCGGTGTCTTCATTTTTGTAAAAGGCTCTATTTCCTTTTGCCAAGTGCTGCTAGAATACCTGTAGAACTAGGAATGTTAAGTACTGTAAAATCTCTGTCTTCTAATGATTACCTTTTGTATCTAACATTTGATATGCTTTAGGCAGTTGAAAAGAACATTTCCAACATAGAATAATAGCTTTGCATTTCCAGTGGTAGGAACAACTGTGTGAGCTATATTCTTATTAAATTTATCATCTATAAGTGATTGCCTATTCCTACATTTCATTTCCATTTTKCTCTTGTACCTTACTCATCCCTTTCCTTTACTTCCTGTCTCCCTTTAACACACATCTATCTTCTTCCCCCTCCCCCTCCAAGTCTTGCAAGTCTCAAGTCTTAATTATTTAGAGCAGGGAAGAAGATATCAGGATAGTATAATTTGACAAGATTCAGATTACATCCCCTGACGAATAGCAAATGTACAATGGCAACCTGTGTGAATTACATAAGAAAACAATGGCATTTTGAGAATGGCCCTGAATTGAATACAGTTCAGGCATGCATACCTAAGAAAGGATCTCTGACATCAATTACTTTCAGGCACCTGTGTGCAAAGTGCTCAACGTTCTCTGCAGAACAATGGAATCCTTTTAATACTGTAGTTTTAGGATTGTTGAAACCATTGATTTACTGTCTTCAGARCTAGAGCCACTTATTACCAGGAGTGATCTGCAAACCCCCAAAATGACTGTAAATCTCTCATGAGGTAATGCAGCAGACCACAGCCCTGCAAGAAATAAGGGCAAGCAGCAACACCTTTCAGGTGTACAGAGGTTCTTCAAGTGAAAGGCTTTGGAGGTTCCCCTTTGTTTTTGTGGACCTTTGTGTGTTAGGGAAGCTGGTACTGGAAATCCTGAGTTATTACTTTGTTTGATACATATAACCAGAAGTCTGCCAGAAATCAGTAGTTTTACCACAAGTTTGCTTTAAAATATGTTTGGAATCCAACTAAAAGTCTTCTTTTCCCTCTATTTATCACAGTTTCAATTGCTCTGAATTAAAGCGGTAATGGATTACTGAGTTCTTCTGTACCTTATGGCTCATTCCATTCCAAGATGAGATGTTGAGTCCAAAGTCATAGAAGGATATTTCTTWTCTGAGTAATTTTTTTCTTGCAGGAAAATGATTTTTCTCTTTCCTCTGCAGCAGTGCAGTTAAACTAATGGCCCAGAGAACTATAGGCTTTAATTGTTATTCAGGTTGTTGACAAGTGGCAACCATTTAAAACTAGAGACATTAAAACTGCCTTGGTAAACCACAGAGCATGGTAGGTTGGCTGTGTTGCAATATTTTGTTTCTTTTTGTAAAGCAATTTGCAGAATATTTACCCCTGTGGAAGGAGTGACTTGATACCCAATTGGCTGCTATGTAAAGCACTGTAAAGTCATAAATACTGAAACTACAGGCTGACAAGGAAGAGCCGACCAAGATGGAATGCAAGACATCAAGTGGAAACACTTTTAATTAAGGCACGAATATTTAATGTTCATTCATGGAAGAAGAAAACTGAAAGGTATTCTGAAAGGCCTGCACAATAACAGGGATTTTAAGCAGTTGGATCTGGAGAGTTTTCTCCTTCTAATAACTGAAAATAGAAGCAGTAATTCTGAATTCCCTGAAATGTGCCTAGGAGAGAAGTTCTGCTTTTATCTATTGAAAGAAAAAAATGCCTTGGCTTTTTGTCAAAGCCAAATGTTAAAATAGCAGTAGTCACACACCGGGGAAGAAAAACTCAGTGTAGATTGTAGACTGAGTTTCAAAAACATGTGGCTATGATTCTTTCTGCTTCAATTACAGGGGTTTTTTTAAATGGAAAAAAGAAGTTTAAACTAGAAGCTTTATGGATTCAGCCACTTCCATAAGTTGAGCTTGGAGGAAAATATTGAATATTAAAAAAACAGTAAAGGTTTTGAGACAGTAAGATTTCACAATGAAAATCTCTCAGGTGCAAGCAGATTGTAAACTGATGGAGACTTGCTAGGTCCTTTCTTAAAATTAATATTGTTACATTGATTTGGTGATACAATAATATTCCAGGGACTAGGTGATACCACTTGATATAAAATGGCTTTATGTTAATGTTATGTTAATATTGATATACTAACAGTTGTACCGGAGGTAGAGTTGTTATGTGATCGCACATAAAACTGAATACAGGTGTAGTATGGAGATATTACAATCCTCCTACTCCAGGGAAATATCAAAATGGTGAATATCTGGATGCAGATTTTCAGATCTTGGCATCTTAGACTTGAGCTTAGGAAATTAAGTTAATACATGTTATTTAGTGGTTTGAGTGGTTAAAATATTCATTCCAGAATGACTGAAGCAGTCTTTGAACACTTGCTTTTCTGATCATAGTCTRGAGTTTAAAGTCCTCTAAGACCTTGTTTGAATTAAATAATCAGATTTTCCACTGAAACTGTTCCGGGCCTAAGCTATTCTATCCTATTTAGTTCTGGGAATGAATTTGGTACAGCAGTGAACTGGGGAAAACTGTTGGGTACTGGGTCTCCTATAGAGTTCACAAAGTCGCGGACGAATTAACAAAATTGCAGACTGGTTAAGGTTGGAGGGTGCAATACTGGGTCCCCTGCTCCGGCACACCCAGGGCGACCTACAGCTCATTGCATGGGATTGTGTGCAGACAACTTTTGGTTATGTTCGAGGATGGAGACTCCACAACTCTTCTGGGCAACCTGTGCCAKTGTTTGGCAACMCTTACACCTCTGCCAAGCTGCTCTCCATTGATGGCCCCTGCATGCACCGGTGTGGGGGGTTGGTCCTCATCAGGRCAGGACTTTGCACTTCTCTTTGCCGAACTTTCCAAGGTTCTGTCAGCTCATTTCTGCAGTCTGTCAAGGTCCCTCTGGATAGCAGCCCAACCCTCTGGCCTATCAGCTGCTCCTCCTGAACTTGTGTTATCAGCCAGATTGAGAGGGTACTCTGTGCTCCATCATCCAGATCATTAATGAAGATGTTGAACAGGCCTGGACCCATACAAACCCCTGGGGCACACCACTAGTTACCAGCCTCCACCTCTCCTTTGCCCCACTGATCACCCCCCTTAAGGTCTGTCCATTCAGCCAGTTTTTAATCCACCCCASTGTCTGCCCATCCAGCCCTGGAGGCTGCTCTAGGAGGCAATGTCATCCACTGTTCGCCTCATTCCAGACTTGTTCAGATCCTGCTCTCCCCTCATCTTCCAGGTGCGTCTGCTCATTGTGGAATGCTACCACATGATCAAGGTTAGTCAAGCACTTTCATGTAGTGAGCCATGCTGACTGCACCTGAGAAATTTCTTGTCCTTCATGTGTCTGTTTTTACAATCAGTTGCTCTACCAGTTAGATCTACAGATCCTTGGTCATACAGGGCTGGACCTTTATCCACATCTTACCTGGTCAAAGAAAGCAACATTTCTGAATGCAGTTGGAATACTTTGATTAGCTGGTCCAAAATTACATGCTACAGAGGGGAGAAGAATATCTGGTGGCCATATAGTGGCCATGATGGTCATGCCTTCATGAATTAAGGAAAGAAATGACAAGATACCAGCATAAAGTCTCCCTTTCCTCTAACCTGGGTGCTTTCTGATCCGAATGGCTTCAATTGAATTTTCTGTTCCAAATGTCATTCACTCACTTCTGTCTTCTTATAGCTGATACAGTATGAGTTTCAGCTCTTATTTTAACCAAAGCTTTCTCCAGGATGAACTGATATTCTAATGAATAGCATTACTTGATGGGAGCATGCAGAGATCTGTTAACTGGTGGTACCAAGCTCAAGCAGTAGCTAAATGAGTCAGCAGGATCATGTGTAAACCCAAAGGTGGTGTTTGCAGTGCACCCTATTTCCTACAAATCTTTCTGTGGCACACAGCTGCATGCCAGAAAAACACACCTCTATGGCTGTCCCCTGTACTATGCCGTTATTACTTCTGGGTCTTCCATTTGCAACACTGGCTTTTTGCAAKCTGTCTTGGGTTGATTTTATGGTAACACTCTATTCCTATATTCTGTCTACTTGTATGCCCAAAAGTTGTCTGCGCCTTTAAATGACCTGGAAGAAGGGGCAGGGGTGGCTGGGAAGGCAGTGCAGGCAGTTGCTGCAGGCTTTTGGAGCTCAGCTCACTGTGTGCAGTGGAGTTACATTGTTGCCGCTTTGCTAGCTCAGGTTTGTTAGCTTAGGCAAACAGCTCTCCCAGGGCTGCCAYCCCGTTTGCGACTCATGYGATTTTCTGGAGAGAATTAGTGGGGCTGTGGTCCCAGAAACAGGAGGCAAGTGCTGACCAGCTGGGCACTGGCAGGGAAAAGYGGTGGGCGCCGCTCCGTATAGTCCCAGACTCCGGAGAARCCAAGCCAGCGAGAAAAAAGCACACCGAGCCCTCTGTTTCTTCCACAGTGAGGAGAGGACTACCAATAGGTTGCCACTGGTGCCTGAGCGGCCACRTGGACTTTTCTTTTGTTTCTTTTTTTTTCCCTAGGACAAGAGCCATGCTATCTTTCCCCGCACCACATATCCRAGTGGCTGTGGGGGGAGGAGGCAGTGTGCCTTCCTGGACTTTTAAATATCTAAGTTACTTTTTTATCTTGTCMTGTGGGTACCATGAGTTGTTAATAAACTACTTTTTTTTTTTTTCTCCTCACTATTGTCCAAAAATTTGTTTCATATTGGTGGGAAAGATTATCAAATTTTTCACTTCAGAGGAAACATTTACCCTGTAACATTTTTCTCTGAAAACACTGTCTCAAACCGAGACACAATCTCATCTCRGTTTCTCCATTTTCAATAGGATTTTTCTCAAGAAAACTGCCTTTGTCCTTCTAAAAAAAGAACCCTAAAGTTATGGCCATAATGGTATTCTTTTTCTTCCCTAAATGATACTCATTTGGCTAACTTCGTTTCAGTTTACAAATGACTGTGAAAACTCTGACTCTGGGTAGGAGGACATTTTGCCTACTGAACTGATATTTCGTCAAGAAACGTTATTGAATTGTAAATAAAAATACTTTGAACACAGTTATTTGCTCAGATTATTTGCCGTGGATGGTCATTAGTGGAGGATGGCGTATTTTTTTCTAAGTAGAACTATTACTTAAATGCTGTGTTTATTCTCATGTTTCTCCATTGTTTTACTTGCTACCATAGCAGCTGTGTAGAAAAGTGATCAAAGATAATTTTATAGGTAAACAACTCATTTAACTTGCATGCACAGTCTTTCTGGTGTAATGAGATGAGTAAGATAGTCTACATCTAAAAAAATGAACACTTTTGTATTGATCAATGCCCTGATAAATAATGAAAAGGGTAGGATGAAAGGTGTGAGAAGAAGGACAGGAAAACATTGGAATTTTAGATTCTGAAAGAACAGGAAAAAGCAGAAAGAATCTCCATATTTACATTCAAAGTCTAGCAATAAATACATTTATTAATTTCTTAATTTCTGTTGCCTTGTTATCACAAACAAGGCAAGCATCTGACCATCATTAAATGTTTTCTGATAAAATATCTTCTATTCATTGAAAGGATTTTGTCATAAACTACTGCCTGACAGATTCTATCAAGATGTCCATTAATCATAATCTCTTACYGTGAGTGAGCAAAGTAGGATTTTTGAGACTTTGCTCTATAGAGCTTCAAGAGGATTGCTTTTTCTCTTGGACAATCTGTCCTCAGGACTCATCCACTGGCTCTACATGCTGTTCTTGGAGTACAGAGCATCCTAGATGATGTTACCTTTCAGACATGTGAAAAGCACACACATATCAAGGCTTGGTTGGCTGCCCCACAAAGGCAGCATTTCTTAGACAAGATGAATAGGCAGAATCAATTTGTTCACCTAAGTATTCCTTAAAATGAGGGTGCCATGCTTCTGTCTGCTCCCAGTGAATCTATAAAACTTCTGGGATATGTGATGTGGRTCTTCCAATTGCTGCACGGGCAAAGTCTTACGATTCAAGGCAAGAATGAAAGATAGGCTGTAAAACAAAGAAGGTGGTAGTTCACTCAGGCCAGATGTGTCTAAGCTGTTGTGTAGCATCTGTAACAAAGCCTGAAACCTGTACCAGTGAAAACTTACCTTGCTCATGCAGTAGAAGTGTCTGGAAAGAGAAGGCTGATTTTGTACTTTCTCCTTGACAAAATGAAGGGAAAAAGTCAACATTCTTCCAGAATTTTGATTAGAAATAAAGAACATAGCAAGTTCGGAAATTTCACTATTTTTTTCAGTGCGACAAATGTGGCATTGAAGTCAGTGAAAGACAAAACTTTATAATTCTCCTTCCCCCTTTCCTGCTCACATGAATTCAATCAATTTTCAGACATTCTCTGATCTCWGGATGAGGTTTTTTTTACTTTACATGAGCTTAAAAAAAGGGCTGTCACATTTACCAAGGGCTCAAGGGCAGCAGCAATTCCTTGCTGCATAATAATCCTATTTGAACCTTATGTTCCCCAGCCTTTCAGCAAACAGAAGTACATCTTGTTTTCATGTCTTGAATACTTGTACTGAAGAAAATGGTAATTAAGGGAAAAGCTAAAGTTTTTTTGAGCACAAAATTATTACTTTTGAGCACTCAATAAAGCATCTAAATTCTTCAGCCTTTCTTAAAGAATACAGCACAGCTGACCTTACTAAAAACCATAATTTCCAAGGCATGTTCACTTGAATAATGCTGCTTGGTGTTTGAAAGTATGAGGATGTAAAAGCAGTAGGAGGAAGTATGAAGTTTCCTTCTATTTATTGTGATTTATGAGTAAAGATTAAAAGCAGTCCAAGATAAAACTGACACTGAAAGTGGAAATTCAGTTTGTGACAGTGCTTAAGTGCTTGTGTCAGGAAAACCTATGCAAGTGTAAGGGGAAATAGTCTTATATTTTCCTGTTGCTGCCTGGTGTAGCATGTGCTGTCTGTTGCATTTTGGAAAATCCCAATGTGTTGAAAATCAGTAGAATCTTGTCTATATGCCCTCATGTGATAAATGTTTTCTGATTATGGGGGAGGCCAAGTAGTTCTACAGCCTGTGGCTGGGTTTCCACCRTACTTCCTAAAACAGACTTCTGGATCTGGCCAGGACTAGGTTAATTTTCGCAGTAGCCAGGAGGGACAAGACTAGGAGGTGATTCTATACCCCTTATCTTTTTCTGGGAAGGGTGGGAGGATTTCCACTCTGGGCAGGGTTGTGAGGCAGAGGGAGCAGTCAGGTATTGCCAGGGGTTTCCTGTGAGGAGTGAGCAGTAAGGTGTGAATTGGTCACCTTTTTTCTTGTACACTCTGTCATCAGTATTGTTCCTTGTCTTWTTTTGTTACTGCTTCCAGTAAATTGTTCTTATCTCAATCTGTGCTCTTTCCTTTTTGTGCCTCCAACTCTTCTCTCCAGCCTGCCCCAGGGGRAAGGAGAATGGGGGAGCAGGAGTGCAGGCAAGTGGCAGAGTGCTTTGGAGAGTCTTGGTGGGARCACTAAATTGGGGAGTATCACTCCTAAACTATGTCACACAGGATCTTTACCAGGGGTTAAAAACAGCTTGGTAAAGAGCCCCATACTTCAGAAACTGCTTGTTAATTAAGGATATGATAGAAATATAGATAAATCATCACATGGATGCAGCTGCTGAAAAACTAAACACTCAAAACARAAATGAAAATTGTAAAAAATATCCTTTATATCATATGCTTACTTACATGCTAGTGAAAATGGCAGAAAGTGGAAAAATCATAAGTTTAAGGAAAATTCAACTGAAACTTGTCRTCTGTTTTCACATTTCTTCACGTTCTTTTTTTGCCTTCAAAGCGGTTCTAACAGTATATTTGGGTGCACAATTTTGAGAGATTATTGAAAATAACATTATTAGAAGAAAATTATGAAGCTTGGATTTTCATAACCCTTTCTAGTTCAGAATGAAAGCAGGACTAATCCACTAACATTTTTTGTTTTATAGCTGTTATGAAGCAGTGTCACTTCAGCCAGGTCTTATGATTTATCTGTGATTAAATCATRTAATTTCCTTTCCTGGACTTGGCTTGTCCATGTGTGCTCACAGCCCAGAGTCAATCCCACCCTGGACTGTAGCAAAAGCAGCATGGCCAGCAGTTTAAAGGTGGGTGATTGTCCCTCTGCTCTGCCCTGGTGAGAGCTCACCAGGAGTASTGTATCCAACTCTGAGATCCTCAGCACAGGAAGGACAGKGACCTGTGGAGAAGGACCAGAGGAGGTCACCCAGATGACCAGAAGGTTGGAGCACATCTCCTATTAGGACTCGTTGAGAGCATTTGGATTGTTCAATTGGAAAAGAGAAAGCCCTGGGGAGACCTGTTGATTTTCAGGACTTAAAGGGTGCCTATAACAAAGATGGGGACAGACTTTTTATCACAACCTGCCTGGACAGGGCAAGGACTATTGTTTGTAAACTATAAGATCCAGGCTACAGTGAAGGAAGAAATTTTTTTATGATGAGGGTGGTAAAACACTGGAATAGATTGCCTAGAGACGTGATAGGTGCTCAGTCTCCAGAAATATTCAAAGCCGGGTTAGATGGGTCTTTGTGCAGCCTGGTCTAGTTGAAAATGTCCCAGCTCATTTCAGAGGAATTTGATTAGACAGCCTTTAAATGCCCCTTCAAACCCAAACTACTTTATGATTCTGTGATTCTACCGACATTTAATTCTTATTTATGTGGTAATAGAAGTCAAAAAGAGGCACTACTGTGGCTAGTTTACTAATATTTGATTCATACTGAATCCTCACTACTCCCAAAGTTTAATTTCTGCACAGATATTTTTAGGAATATATGCAAAATCTTTTTCCTCTGTTGGAAGGGATCTGACTATATAAAGGACATATTCTTGTACAAAGAAAAAAATCCCATGCTGATATGACTTTGTACGAGATATCATACAATGGAATCATTCTGGGATGTTTTTTACTTAGGAAGGGATTTGTGTCTGGTTTCCACCTTTCTGTTTTCTTGAAATAAAACACCATCTTAAGTAAACAAAAGGTTTGAGTTGTGAACTGGGCTTCAAATACAGCTTTAGCCAGTTGGTTTGTTACCTTCCTTTTTATTTCTCCACTGTGGAAAATAGTTTTAAACTAATCTCCTTGTGACCTTCCTTTTGCCCACCACCCTTTCTCATTTTGCCCATGTATGCACAAACACAAAGGCATAACTGAAAAAAACCCCAAATAAACAGGTGTCTTAGCACCTTCCTACTGCATTTCAAAACACCAAAGCTGCTTTCCATGTACTACATTTTGCAGTATAAGGACATGAAGTAAAATACAGCTCTTCCTACTGCTGCCATTGTATATTTCACCTCTCAAATGATATAGTGAAGGTATGGGAGTTAAAGTATTACTTAATAGGAGAAGCTGTAGGGACAAAAATCAAAAGCCATGTTAAACCATATTGAATGATAGCAATATTTCAGAGCCATTTGCAGGAAAAATTTAGAGTGATGTAAACTAAAGTGCACCTTGCTCTTAAGTCTGAGGGAATGTGCCTGGATTTCTGAGCATATTTACTTTCTTATGTGTGGGAATGAGTTTGTTCAGTAACAAAGCACGTCATGTCTTCTGTTTTCTGTTGCCGGACCCAGAAACTCACAGGYTTGATTGGTGAAAATGGTGTTTTCTTAATAGACAAGAGTACTGTGTAACTATTGCAACACAAGAATTGTTGCCTCTTTCCTTTCCATGTATCACTTCGTTCAGTTCTTTACCATGTTCTTTCTGATTAGCACTGCTAATGTTAAAAGAGCTATTCCGCCATGAAGTAACACTCCACAAAGAGAATTGTATAYGGAGAAACAAGTAAGTGACAAGTGATGTCAAGAGCATTCTTAAAGAAAAACTTTCTTTCTTCTGCATTTTGTGACACAGCTCTGGATCCATTCACTGAGATGGTTCCACATCCCGATAAAAATAAGAGAATCATAAAATCATACAATGGCTTGGGTTGGAAGGGACTGTAAAGATCATCTAATCCCAACCATCCTGCCATGGTCCATCTTCCACTGGACCAGGTCATCCACAGCCCCATCCACCCTGGTTTAACACCTCTAGGGATAAGGAATCCACAGTCTATCTGGACAACCTGTCCTGGTGCTTCACTACCCTCTTAGTAAAGAATTTCTTCTTAATATCCACCTTCCTTCAGCTTAAGGCCATTTTTCTTTGTCCTTTCTCTACATGTCCATGTGTAAGTTTCCACTCCAGCCTTCCTGTAGTCCTCCTTTAGGTACTGGAAGGTGCTGTAAGGTCTCCCCAGTGCCGTCTCCTCTCCAGGCTGAACAGCACCAACTCTCACATTCTRTCTTCATASCAGAGGTTCTCCAGCCCTGTGATCATCTCAGTAGCCTCCTCTGGACCTGTTCCAAGAGGTCCAWGCCTTTCCYCTGCTGAGGACCCCAGAGCTGGATGCAGCACTGTGGGTGGGCTCTCACCAGAGCACAGTGGAGGGGCAGAATGCCCTCTCCTGCCATGCTGCCCACGGTGCTGCCCAGGGTGCAGCCTGGGATACAGGTAAGTTTCTGGGCTGCGAGCACACAAGGCCGAATTGTGTTGAGTTTGGGAAAAGGCTTCATCTGTTGTCATTCTGGACACTTTATGACAATAAGCAGCATTTCTCTCAAAAGTATTTCTAACTTGTTGGTTAAAAATCTCACCTAGAAAATCTTAGATGACCAAATTCCTACCGCATATAAACAATATACTTGAGTTTCTGAAATTACATAAAAGAGTTGTAATCCATCATGAAACTCTTCTCTTATAAAGCTGCTGGAGACTTTCCTCCAACATAAGGCTGGCAAAACTTTGAAGCTTTTCAGGTGGTTCAGTAGTATTTACTTTCAATGGAAGTTAGGCTGGCATATGTTGTTAATACTCTCACATTAAGTTCGTTTTCAGTTTTAAGTAAGAGCTACTTGACATATGTATGTTTGTTTGGTTTGGGTTCTTTTGTCTGTGGGCATTGCTAGCAAATTTGGATACCCTAATGCTTATGTAATTTACTGCTGTTAATCAGGAATACTTCCACTGTAATTCCATGCTATTCCAGCTGTATTAGTTAAAATCTTGCCAGGCTGGAATGTAAGGGGCAGGAAGCAAGCCAGTCTCCTCATGCTTGAAAAAAAGTACTTTCCTGTCTCATGACTTGGAGCAGCCTTCATAGGAATTCACCCAAACCCTTAGGCTTTAATTATGTCCCCATACCCTTCCTAATAGCAACAATCCTTACTATGCCCTGCTGGAAGCAGTACAGGGGAAGAAGAGAAAGTCCCTACTGTATGAGGATATTTTCAGAGTTTCGGTCTACTATTGGTATTCATTCAAATATTTCTTCCTCATCTTCTTTTTCTACATGTGCAGTAGACCTCAGCCAGGGAGAACTGGTTCTGTTTTGTGTTCAGACTTTGGTAATCCCTTGCACAATTTACCACGACAACAGAATAACTGCTGCCATATATTACTAGTAACCCATTTCCTTGCAGTCTTTTATCTGTACAAGCAAATGCCAAAACATTCCCACAGGGATGTTTTCAATTATTTATCAATTAATTTATCATATTAAAATGGAGATTAAAAGGAAAAATATTCTCAAATTCATAATGTGAGACTCATTTATTGGCATTYCTTTATTTAACTCATGTTACTAGAAAATATTTTTGTATTTAAAAGAAAAAAAATGCTTTCACTATCTGTCAATAAATTTAATTGAATTTTTGAAGACAGTTTAAAGCTGGGGCAGTTGCAATGTATACAATTAATAGAAAGTACATTCTACCCTGTTTTCATGCCTCTACATGCTTTTTTGATTTAGATGGTAAAAGCAACTGTATTTTTAGACCTCAGGCAATCATTTTTGTCACTACCTTAGTAATCAGAAAATAACCACTGAGTCTGATTGCAACTATTGCTTACTCTTTTACATGCAATTGGAAGAGGCTTTGAGAGAAACATGCTCTCTTTATTCTTTTGTGTACAGACTAGCTTTGGTATGAAACATCTTCAACTGTGCCTCTTTCTATTTGCATCTGGTGTAGACTATCATGCACTGCCAGCATCCTAAACACAGAAAAGTCATAGTAACCTTTAAATGAGTTTGGTCTGTGAGGAATATTAACTTGAGCAAGAAGATTGTCTCTCAAACTTAATTTTAATACCTTTGCATAGGAAGAGAAGCAATTTTATGATTCTTTTACTGTCCTGTTTTATATCCTCTACTATCCTTCAAGGTGTTTCTAATGTGTACTTTGCTCTCATTTTGAAATATTATTTTTGACTGTTCCCATTTTTCTTTCAGTGCCATTCAGTTCCATAAGGGCCAAATGCTACCACATTTGCACTGCAGTGGGACTGCTCCTTCAGAAAAGAACTATTTGGCATAATTATGATAAACTGTGCCTGGGTGTTTAAACTTCATTATGTTCTAAGTGCTCATAGAGGTAATAGTTGCTTACTCACACACTTCTTTGAATTTGACTTGGGGCTATCTTATTATGCTATGACCTATCAGCTGGGAACCTTGACCTGTATGTTGGTTGCATTTTTAATTGCTAACATATTTTGTTAATTGTTCACCTACAGAGAACAGCTACCTAAAATCTCCTGCTTAATGAGCTCATTACAATGTTGTATGCTTTGTAAAYGGTGACCATTACAWATGTGACAAATAAAGAAAGCTTTCTTGAGCTGGATTAAACCAAACKCGAACCAGTCCTTCCATGTGAAGGACTTCTATGCCTTGCTTAGGAAAAATAAGTCCAAAATTGAGTATAAATAATAGAAATAGTCATGCTCATTCAGTATATTTTAAGACAGTACCAAGATGCAATACTAAAAATGGCTTTTACCTCTTGTTGTAAAATATATGTATATTATATATCTGAATTTCTTCAGATATAAAGTTTTTTCATAAATCTCTCATTTTATTTCTAGATTGGGTAAAAGCATAAGGTACTGACTAATAAAATAATTTCAAGTTTGTTTAAGTAATATTGATTAGAAGAAATCCTTAAAAGCTCTTTTCTTAAGAGATTTTTGCCAGTTGTATATAAACAATTCAAAATGGCAACATCAATTCACAGCGCTCGCTTTGCTGTTACAAGGTCCACAGAACAGAATCTAAAGGACTATAAAAAATGCTATCAGTSCCCTGACCAGGAAAAAAAAACCAAAAATGAGCACACTTTGTTGATAAAGATTAGAAAGGCAAATATAGGTAATAATGATCAGCTTCAGCTCTGACGAGTCTGCCCAAACACTTCCTGGACAGACGAGAAATGCAGTTTCCTAATGCTTTGAATCCTTGCTTCAACGAAACCACTCTTAGAATACAATGGAAGACCTTTTTCTTTGATTTAAGCCTAAATTCATCTGCAAATAAGAGAGGGTAAAGCAGTTTCCGGGTGGATAAGGAAAGGATGAGATAAAAGTATGAAACTATAAGAAGATTATTTGTCAGTCACAAGAAGCCACTGGAGTTTTGTGTTTGGACTGGTGTTATGCAGGGCTTTGGTTTTTCTCTATTTTTAATTTCCCACTGCAAAAAGAGGTGGGCCATTCTACTGAAGGTTTCTGATGACACATTTCTGTTGGCATTATTAGTATTCATGTAGATCTGGCTATTGTACCGGGAAAACCATATAATCMCTTTCCCTAGGGGAAGGGATCTAACACAGAGGTATCAAGTGCAGTTTCACTCAGAGGCATGACATGAATTGACATGAGAATGGGAAGGGGAAGAGAGGTGCATCTGTACAAAGTGAATACAGGGTGACTGTGAGTCACCAGCGTGATAATGAATCCAGGATGTAGCTGAAATATAGATTGTGATAGGAAATTATTAATGCTGTTGGACCCGCTTCTGCTATGACTCATGCAGAATGCAGTCTATATTTCTGATGGCTCTGAGTCTACCAAGGTGAACTCAGATTGAAGTAGACAGAGCTGAAGACTGAAAAACATAGTTTATTTTAACAAGMAACAAAAAGAGAGTTTGCTTTTCTCTTTGCTTTTATAATAGGAAATTAAGAAATCAGTATTAGGGAAAAGCAGCCATTTAAGAAAATCAGTATCACTCTCTCAAAGGAAAATAGTTATAAAATAGCTGTGAACAARTTCAAGCTAGAAATCGGAATGAGGCCTCTAACTGTGATGAGGGCTGGTGATGTGCCTTCACATAGACTTAGCTGGAGCAATGACCCTCTGAAATGAAGATCATTAAATATGTTGGCSTGACGATGAAGATCTGGAGACAGAACCAAACAGCCCTTACTAATACTCATGGTTCTTAATTAGAATTGCCAGATATTCTGTGCAGGCTACATAAACTACTGTAATTAGCTGACAGGTGTGCCTACAGCTATGCAGGCGAGAAAGGCTGTGTGCGCTGAGRTAGGAAACTCAGGGAGTCAAGTCATGAAAGAGATTGCAACAAAGAAGSCAATGCACAAGGATATAAAACTGGTGCATCTGTGAAAATAACGAAAGTTACAAGGATAGAGCAGAAACTGAAAGATTTAAGAGTATAAAGCAATCAAGTGTAGTGTGTGCAGGAAGTTTATCAGAGAACTAGTAGGTGGGCATGACTGCTGAGAAATAAAGGGAGCCATAACAAAAGATAAGAGAATTATAAACAAGTAAAACTTGGTTAAACAACGAAAGATAAGAGAATTATAAACAAGTAAAACTTGGTTAAACAGGAAATTGTTTCAAAAACTATCTCTTAGTAAAAAGTGGACTAAATAGAGTTTAGGTTAATCAGCAAAGAGAGATTCCTGGAAAAATTTGAGATTAAAGTGGTGGAAGTATAAATAAATTTGCCCATTAAACAGAAGACAAGGTCACTGTAGAGTCGAAGAGAACTACTTTACTTATAAAACYGCCTCCGCACAATTAAAAAGGGAAACACTAATGGTCATTGTTGTTAAGCAATATTCTAAATGATTGCAATAGGGAAGTTTAGCTAAGGACTTTATATTGTCCATTGTATAAGGAAAATTCATGGTTAGTCTAGGTGATGGTGAGCCTGAAACTGACACACATTTCCCTCAGGGTCACGAGAGTACCATGGCACGCTCCAGGGGCAGCCAGCAAAGCTCAGTGATTATATGAGACTTTTGGTAAACCAAGAGTGAGAAGTGATTTTAAAACAGTGACTGCTTAGCTGCTTTTTAGATGTCAGGACTCCTACTTATATGTTTTAATGAGAAAAAAATCTCCAAACAATCAAATCTAATCTACATTAGTCTTTCAAAGGAGTTTGCAGACTTAAAAAAGACCAAAAAAAAAAAAATCCCAAACAAACAAACAGCGGAAAAATAATAGAAAATACAGAACTGTCTCTGTCCCAGCATCTACAGTTCCTGTACCATGAATGCTCCAATCTCTAGCAGGGGCTTGTGTAGGCAATCTCATGCATTTCTACAGCACTGCTGCTTTCTTGGTGTGGCAGGTGCAGCTGGTTACTCTGAGCTGTGACCCACCTGGCTGCAACGAAAACGTGGGGCTAAGGACAAAGAGAGTGCCCAGGGATCCATGCCTTGCAGGGATGGGGGAAGCAAAATGATCCTCTCTTGAAAATGCTCATTGTGGATTGTATTTTAGAGGGTGTGGCCATGTCATAGTCAGGTAGACCAACATAATAGCAATAGTTTAGGACTTTCCAGAGTCTTTTGGACTACAATACTGTCTAGCTATAGCTGATACAATTTAGGTAACAAACTGGTATTTAAGTATACTTTGAGCTATTATATAGCCAAGAAAAAGCAGATTTTCTTCCCTGCATGCTATTGGAATGCATTTCTTTATCTTTCTTTTTCTTTCTTTCTTTCTTTTCTTTTTTTTTTTTTTTTTTTTTTTTTTTTTTTTTTTTTTTTTTTTTTTTTTTTTTTTTTTTTTTTTTGTAAATAATAACATGTATCTGCAGAAGACACCACTGAAAAAAAATTGCAAAAAAGGTAGAATTAAGCAGGTTTATAATGCTATGGAGAATATGAACAGGTGGATAAGATTAAAAAATYGCCTGCTTGCCAGTCAGTGCTCAACTACTGGAAGATATTGAGAGGAAAGAGTTCCCTTTTGGCAAAATATTCTTCTGTGGAATTTGTTATGCTTTCTCTTAAGAAGTTTCTTTGTTGTGTTGCTAAAAAAAATGGATTGTGTGCCGGCTTGGAGATATTACTATTTGCATCTCTGAAAAGTAAAAAATCACAAAGGAGCTTGCAGTGACCCTCACTTTGGTCAAGGGTGAGGGTTTTCACCATTTAGAGAGAATCAAGTCGTGGAGTTCCAATTAGAAGCACCCATGGCTTGATGAAGTATGATAATTTCTGCTTTATAAGCAAAATAAAAAAGTCAAAACTGGAGAATAGACTAGTATGATACTGTCAGTGCATATGACCCACTGGTAAAAATGCATATGGGAGACCTTACACTGCCACTAACCCTGATAGGAGGAGCTTAGAAATGTTTGCAGATTCATATCTATGCTTTCATGGAAACTATGGAAATGATAAGGCTGATAATATTTTAATTTTCTAGATTATTTTATGAGTCCTTGGATTTTATCCAAAGATACGTGGAAAAAAAATCCAGCACAGAATCATTATCGTTATTATGGGTAAATTCTTGATTTCTCTAGATGGCACATTGTGTACTGTGCATGTGCACTAGCTTTTGTGATTGACTGGAACAGTGATATTAGCTGCAAAAATAATTTTGGTGTTTGCAGAGCTTTGATATTACACTTTCAAAGTTAATTGAAAAGTAATTATTCACWTGAAATACCGTTGAAATGACTGCATAAATCCTGAAATTTAGCAGTATTTTAAATAGGTAGTTTCAGATTTTTATTTTTGAAGTGCTTTTTTTTCAAAAGGTGGTAAATATATCTTGAATTGTTAATTTCAGCTGGAAATAATGCAAAAATATCTAGAGCTGAGGTATTAAAATGTTTAATTTGATAAGCAAAAATCAGGATTGATTAAAAATAGGTTTTGTTATAGATAATTTGAAAAAAAAAGGAAAAACCCTACATCAGAAATTTTTTTCCTGTATCTACGAATATTACTACTTGAAAATGAATTGTACAGTATCTCTTCTTTATTATTTTTGATTTTTTTTTTGTTTTAATCAGTCTTTCTGTCTTCATTTTGTGGAGTAACTGAGAAAAAGCTTATTCTGTTGAATCACTTCTTCCAAAATAGTCACAGATGGCCTTAGAAAGGAAGACATAATTCACTGATTGCTATAAATTCCACTGAAGAATTTAGCTGAAGTTACTGCATTTTTAAAATGTCAACTTACCCCAACTTACTTCTTAAAGTATGTTTCATTCTTTGAGTCAAAAGCAAGTGGTTCCAGCCACCAAATCATACATAGATTGCTCATGTGTTTTGTCTTTCTCATCAGACAGGTTAAATGTCACAGTCCCTTTTCCTGGATCTCAAAGGAAGCATCTGAAAAAAAAAATCACAGGATGTTTATACTGTGCAACTGTTTCTTAATTTTGTGGAAGGCGTCTAACTCAGTGATGCTCAGCTTGAATTTAAACAGTTTTCCCAGTAGCTAGTCTAACCCACTTTCAARCCAGGTATAGCATGTACTGGAAGAAAGGCATATGTTTAACTTTTTCTTTAATACTGTGTCTTAATATTTCTGTATCTAGACTTAGGTAGATGAATTCCAAATGTTAAATGTTAAAATATTAAATGTTAAAATTTATTGCTCACAGAATTGCCCTGTTCACAATTATTTCTTTTATGACATGAATTTGCTACAGTTTTTCTTCCTTTACCCTTTCCTTCTCCTCATTAAAATATATTAATGTACTTTTCCTCATTA
The DNA here is from genome assembly GCF_030028575.1 of Malurus melanocephalus. Classification (NCBI taxonomy): domain Eukaryota; kingdom Metazoa; phylum Chordata; class Aves; order Passeriformes; family Maluridae; genus Malurus; species Malurus melanocephalus. The sequence goes on from NW_026623615.1 coordinate 538,014, forward strand.
ACAGCAGTGAAAGTAGACGTTTTCATCTCTGGGTCTGTCACAGTAATTTGTCTGAGAAGCACTGCATGCTATCCTTCCTGATATTTGAAYTTTTTTTCACATCAGAATCAAACTAAACTTCTTGTCCATTAGGAGTTTACAAATCTTGCTGGATTGTATTTTGCTCCTCAGTCACRTAAAACACATAGTCATGCTAGGCATTTAGATGTAATTCAAGCTTCCAATTCTACTTTGTCAGAGGGGCACAGTTTATTTTGGGGGATAGTTTTTAGATCTCTTTTAGACAAGTAAAGGCAAACTATGAAATTGAAGTGCTATCATTATGTGAGTCTGTAATAMACTTAAAATATATTGAGGACATTACTTCAGAACAATGAACTGTAAAAATAAACATTAATGAGTGAATTTGGAATTAATCTATCTCTATTAATTTCCACAAATATAATAACTATTCATAACATACGATCTTGATTTTTTTACGCACATAGATTTTTTAAAATACTGATAAATTTTAAAATATCTTTGCTATTTTATGCACATAACCAGAAAAAAAAATCAGTCAGTGTAGTGAAAATATGAACTCAAACCAAGTTGAAAGTGCATCTTAGTCCAAAGTTATTTTATTGAATTTCATCACTTGTGGTATTTTCCTTTTGCATATTTCTATGTTTATAGACATATTTCCGTTGATCATATGGCATGCTATCTACCTAAAATGTTAGCTAGGCAGTTGTCTTAAAACAAATACAGTCTGGTTTTCAGATTTACTTGGGCCAAATACAAAAATGAAAYGAGGCTTCTTAAGCCCCATTCACGTAATAACTTTTCTGTCCATGGCCTGCTTCCCTAAACTAACAGAGTAGAAGAATTTATGGCTGATAGTATTAAAATGTRGTACAGATAATCAGTCAGTTGGAGTTAAAGGGAACACGGACAGATAAGACAGAGCTGATTCACTGGGAAAACGCGTCTTAGGAGGACACAATGTAATAACCAAATTCAGATTGACTTCCCAGCATTCAAAACTGGTTTTGGTTGAAAAGGGGAGAATTCTGCAGAATATGAATTTTTAGCTGGACATTGGATTTTTTCTTTCCAAATGCCTAGTTCTGAAAAGTCTTTACAGGTTCATTTTAAATTTTTAACTTGAATTTCTTGTAGTCATGGCTTATCTGCTAACATAAGAGTAGGAAAAACAGACTTTGTTTAGTAAGACTAGCTCAGCAACATTCATTTTCAGGGATAAGAAGATAATCCCTTCTCTGTGAGGTGATAAATTAGTTGATAATTCACTGACCGAAAATTCAAGGAATCAAGAATGACTAGTAGGAAAGAATTTTGAGAAGCTAAATGCCACAATTTGTACACATGGAATAGCAGCTAGTTTATTTTTCTTCATTTAATTTCCTCTCTCTTCTTTTTTTAAAATGCAAGTCCAAAGGATCTTATAACAAAGAGAGGAAACTAACTTAGAAAAGGCAGAGTGTTTGTTTCTGTGCAGTGTTATTCATCTCTTGATTATATTATACCAATGACACCAAAAACTGGTGTGGTTTAGTCAGCTTCACTGACTGCAGTTTGTTTTCATGCCTGCTTTTTTATTAATCCCACTTTTTAGCTGTGTTCTTGTATGTTGTCAAGTCTTGTCTGCAAACTCCCAGGAACATCCAAATTCATGATCATTGTTGGCACAGGGAGGCTCTGGTCACTCTTCCTTTCATGTTTCTGTTCTGATGAGACCATGAAGATTCCACAGTTTAAGGAACAGTGGGATTGTGGGGCTGCTGCAATGATGGATGATGCTTCCAACATCGCTGGTGTAGGTGCAGACAAGGCTAAAACCAACAGTTTGGGAATGGGGCCCTTGAAACWCTCTGTAAGGTAGCTAGTGAATGTTTGACTAGGACAAATCCTTGGATGGGAAGAAAAACAATGTTTTTTTTGGTAAAGTAACTTGGTCTAAGATCTCAACATGGTCATAGGAAAGATTCTTCATTGTGGCTTAAGAGTCTTGAATTCATAATGATGGGATCTTTTCCAAGTTTTTGAGCTAAATTGTATTAGCATTGTAAGAACTTCAACAGAGCTTATGTTCAAATGTGGAGAAACTTGGTAGCTTTTAGTAAAATTTTCTTCCTGAAGTGAAACTCACATTTTCAATACAAAACTAGGTAGGTAAAGCCACATTTATTGAATCAGTTTCACAAAGTGCCAGGGTTCAGGCCATCTGGGACACATCATTATTTAAGATAAACTGAAGGACAAGCTCACAGAAATCCCAAAACAGTCAGTTAAACCACCCGTGCTTACTTATTATCAAACACTTCTCCCTCTTCCTCCTATCTCATGTTCTTTCTTTGTAGACTTGACTTCTCCCTGTTCTTCTCTCTGCTTTTTTTTAATCTCTTTTATCCAATGCCGAACAAATGCATTATAAATACATGTTGTCACATGTATTTGCAATCTTAGTTGTGTTTCTGTTAGTTGTGTTTCTGTCACTTTGAACAGTCTATTTTTTTCTGTCTGATTGTGCCATTTTTCTGTCTCTTGAGATTCACTCATGGCACTCAGTAATTTTCCCTCCTTCTAATGACTGGCTAGTTTAACAGTTTTACCACACCATACCATCACATGTTTTGCTATGATAGATACCACATACTCTTTGTCTTTATTAACAGATTTTACATACTATTGTAAGAGACACATTTTATGACACTTTATACAAAAGAAAGTTGCCTATTTGAAGGAGCTACAAAAGCACCCCTTCCTTCAGAAAGTCTCTGAATTACATGAAATCCTTGGTAGGGGGCTTTTGAGGAAAAGGGTYGAAAGGGATCTCCCATGATATAAGCTTCATTCTGCTCCTGCTGCAGGCTACATTATCAGAATATTATTTATAAATTTAAAAAGAGTTGTCTTGAAACTAGCTCTTCTTTCAGCATTCTTCTGCCATCTTCCAGTAAACCTATTCATAAGCTGRTAATTTTTGAAGACAATTATTAGGCGGCTGGATGTTTATTTGAGATACAGAAATAAACCATAATATCATACATTTCCCAAACTTCCCCCATTTCTTTTCAGTCTTACAATTACTGCTTTGCACAGAACACCATCTTTCCCTAAACAGATCTTGTTAAGAGGAGATAATCTAATGAAGGATATAAAAGTCATGGGATATTGGCTTCATATAAGTTAAAATATGCTGGATAAAATCCTAAAGATTGACCTTTTTTTAAAATTCTTTAGTGTCTGTATCCCATGCATTCCGTGTGTACTTTTGGATCTAATCACAACGAAAGCGAAAAGTTTGTGTGAAATCAAAAGTGCCAGCTAACCACAATTGTTGCTCAAAATGTTTCTCCATTTCATTTCTCACTCATTGTTTTCCTCTTTTCTTGCAGTTTTCCACTTGTCCCACAAAGTCACTCGTGTTGTTCCAGAAAGCGCTCTGTTGATTGTCCTCGGCCTCTTCCTTGGTGGCATCGTATGGGCAGCAGATCACATTGCCTCCTTCTCCCTGACACCAACTGTATTTTTCTTCTATTTGCTGCCCCCCATTGTTTTGGATGCTGGATATTTTATGCCAAATAGATTATTCTTTGGAAATCTTGGCTCCATCCTTTTGTATGCTGTCATCGGGACAATCTGGAATGCTGCCACGACGGGTTTATCTCTCTATGGTGTCTATCTGACAGGAATAATGGGTAAGTTTGATCTGTGAAGGCACAATTATGGATGCTACTGTGTACCAGCTATTAGATGGGTGATGAGCTACAGTTTAATAGCAGCAAAACTCAGTGGGAGCAGTTTGTGATACCTTTATAAAATTCATGAATGCCCTGAAAAATCTTCCCTAAGGAATGCAAAAAGGTATTTGAATCCATGTCTCTCATATTGTCCTGCTCTAAATGTGTGCGAACACTCTCAGGATARAGCTCAGGATTTTTTCTGCTAATGKACATCTGAACAGAAATACATGCTGAAGGGCTTGTTTCTTTCTGCTGTGGTAGAAACCTTAAAAGYTACTGTGAAATGGAAATATCTTCCTTAAGTCAGCTTTAATATTGTTATATTGAGTTCTATTTAATAGTTATTAATGTATATAATGTTATTAATATAATTAAACATTATTTTATARTGTGTTATTTAATATTAAGTGGGTACTGAGTGGGTATTTATGCATGACCCATCTAGACATCTCATTTATGTCTTCTGAGTCTAGAAATTGTAACTGAAGATTTAGAAGATTTACAGAACAAAGTAGCAGAGGTCTTTGTAAAAAAAAAAAAAAAAAAAAAAAAAAAAAAAAAAAAAAAAAAAAAAAAAAAAAAAAAAAAAAAACCAAAAAAAACCAGACAAAAAAACCTAAAACAAAAAAAAGAAGCCCTTTTAATGGGAGCAGTCCAAAGTGCTTTGAAAGGGTGGGATGCAGTTTCCTGGACCACAACTACAAAAAGGRAAAGTTTCCTATTGCTTGAGCTTTTCCTGGAAAAGGTGTGGATGTTCCATCCCTGGAAGCATTCAAGGCCAGGTTGGATGGGGCTYTGAGCAGCCTGGTCCASTGAAAATGACCCAGGCAGAGGAACTGGAGGGTGTAAGAGGTCSTTTCCAATGCAAACCATTCCATGATTCTGAGACACATGCTGTGCTAATTACACTGTGATACACGGGCACAGGGCTGCCAGGAGATGCACAGAATAGCAGTACTCAATCTCTACAGACTTGCATTTGAGATTCATGTTACCTAATTGTGGATGTTTGTAATACAGAGAGCTRTGACAAATGCATTTTAGATATTTACATTACTATAACTCTTACTTCAGAAGCAACAATATTTTATTTGGAAGATACAAAGGTGACAGCTCAGATACAAACACCCTTGACTTCTATAGGTAGATAAGAGATTTACTGTGCTTTAGGCAATATATTTCATCCACAATGTCACATTTATAGCTAAAATTGGGTTGTMAGGAASAAAGTATATGACAAAGGAATACTGYTACTGCAGATTGGAAAAGGTTTTCTTTGTTTAAATATGCAAGATGCTTGGAATAATTTGAAAAATATGATCAAAAATATTTTCTTAAAATCCTATTCTGGGAAAGATAATGAATGATAATTACTTCAAAAAACATTGCTATAAGGCACTAAAGGAARAAGATTGATTACCTTACAACATGTGAAATGGGAAAGTTGACTGTTCMAAAAAAATTTTATTTTAGGTGAAAAATTCACCTAAATTCTTTTCCTCCTCCCAGTCTGTAAACAACTCTTGACTAACTGCAAAAGCTGAATTTGATGGTTACATTTTCTGCTTCATCAACATGCAAATCTTTCAGTGACAGTGCACACTAGAACTCTGAGCTTGCAGTTACATGGGAGAGTCAGCTCCTATCGCAGGCCACAGCTAAAGCTCTGCGAGAGAAATGTGGGGATGTTAATGAAGGCAAACAATAAACTGACATGCCTGGGGATCTTCAGTGTTTGAAAGAGCATTATTGGTATACGGTGGGGACTTGTCTTTGCCATGAAGACCTACTAGAGTTCTAATTTCAGCTGTGAAAGAGGCCAGACAAGGCTGTCCCTGATTCAAACTATGTCATTCTCCAGCAAAGCTGAGTGGGACTCTAAAATAYCTACATGACAGAGACTTAACTAAATCTAAATCCAAGAGGTCAACAAGATCTAATCACCACACTTTGTGAAAAACCTTGYAGTTGTTACTCGCTTGCTGATGATAGGAGAATGCTGAGTTACTCAGTTTCTAGAAGAGTTCATAGTACCTTCTGATTGAAGCTCCATGGCATATTTTTGTTTCTAGCCCACTTGTTCTACAATTGAAATGAATAATGCTAAAAGTAACATCATTAAAATGTAGAAATGTAAATCCACTGYAGATTAAGATGAACTAAAAACAAATGACTTCTGGCTTTGCCATTCAATAGGCCYGTAGCAATGTCCATCAATATAAGAGTGAATAATCCAAACTGAATTGCATAGATTTCCTACATAAATAAACAAAAGGCAGCTATTTGTTTGCATTCAATACCCTTGTAGATATTGTAATTTGCAGAAAGAAAATAGAAAAGGTGATAATGACAAAGAAATCCTTCTTTAGAAGTGAAAGAAAAAGATTAACACATTAATTGTTAACCAAGAGYTATATCAGTCTGCTTCCACAGAATAGGAAGAATTATCTAATCCTAAATCTTGCAGGCTGATTGCAGGGAACTGCTCACYGTCTGCTGGGGAACTAACACATGCAGTATTGTGGTTGTTACTAATGCTTASAGCAGTTTTTCCTGTGCAATCTGTGTCATAAAAATCTAAAAACCTTAAGCTGGGCCCAGTAAATTTACCTTGCTCAGGAGTCATTGATGAACTGGAGGAAGACATGGTCATGTACCACTTGAAAGTAACTTGTTATTAGTCTAAATGAAAGTCTGATTTAGAAACTCCATGCCTCTTGACAGTGCTTTGTAGGAATTACAGATGTGTCCTAATCCTCCCATAAATATTTGCTCACTTGGTTTGCAAGTCTTCAAAGAATGTACCAATGATTATAATTGGTAACACATAAAAAAGATAAGCAATCTCAGTGAGCCAATTTATTTCCAAACCTGACATTCTATTATATCCTGATATCTGATAGTTATTGTAATTTGGCTTGKTCCTTCCTTAAGCATGCCTGAGTAGGACATTTGGTGGAACCATTGCTTAGATTAAGGTTCAAGGCTGTTCTCAGAATTTTTGGCACAGACTTCAGGTTGCCACTTCAACCCCACTCTCACAGTAAAACCAACAGGCTCAGCTCTTGTTCACAGCCCAAAATGCCCAAGTGAGAACAAGACAATTTATCTTTCTGAAAAAAACAGGGTAGTTTTATGTCTGTGCAAGCTATGAGTTTCTCTTTTCASGGCCATACCAAGGTCCCTCTAAATGACGTAGGAAACATTGCAAATCATCTGATTGGCAGATAGCAGCTAAAAGAATATCTGCATCTGTAGGTCCACCAGGTTATTGGGCAYTGTCACACATAACAGGGTGTTGTCTACTGATCTCTCTGACTGCCYATATAAGCATCATTTTCTTGAGTAAATAATCTTACGCCATTTTGTATCAAAAATATTTGGAATCTGTTTTTTCAATTACATTCTGAGCACAAAACATTTTGAATTTGAAAAATTACCTTTCAGAGCTCTTTCTAGAGGAGTGGCCATATTGTTCTGGAAGTACTTTACAGGCAATATTGATCCTGTGGCTACAGATACTGACTGTCATTGTCTGACTCMTGCTTCCAAACCATTTAATTAGATGAACTTCTTTACGTGTAGAAATTATGCCTGATCATTTTGGGCATGGGCCTCTGCATTGTGTTTTAATGAATGAATCCTCAACATGTTCCTTCTTTGCTCTTCCTCATAAAATTTTTGGCACCATCACTTAATAAACCTTGCTTCTTCCTCCATCCTTTAATAAACACAAATGGAATGTTACTGCTCAGAAATCTTTCCCTAGAAAAAATGACTGGGTTGTCACTCTTGATTTCATGAAGAAAAGAATTTTTAGAAATTTAGGAAGCTGAGCAAAGCTATTTTTGTGGCTTTGACTTTTCTGCTACTTTTAAAATGACAGTGAATGCTTGTCTTGGTCTRTTTGCATAACTGAACAAAATAACCTTAATAACTAAAAGAAGGTTAAAAAGAAAATACCAGGTTCCACTGTCACCAGAGTTTTGTAGTTTCAAAACTTTTGAAATCATTGCCAAAATTCCTAAGAGGCTGTAACACAAACATGTTGAGGTACATTTTGGTCCTTCATGTACTTTCATGGTCTACTTGCAGACAATTTAACAGCCTTRTGAATCCTAATTTGGGAGAAGTGGCTTAACCACACCTCTCAGTGAGTGAGGAGCCCACAACTGGTGTTCAACTGCACTGAGTGCAGTTAAGTACCTCTGCAGCAGTTCCTGCTGACCAAAAGTCAAATTTGACCTGTGACATTTTGGAACATTTACTTCGGAAGGGCTCTCTTAACATCTTATGAGTTCTCAGTTATCCTCAGTTATATTTGTCAAGTCAGACAAATTATACTACATACAAACAGAAAGTCAGTTTAGATCTGGAACTGTCTTGCTGCAAGAACATGCCTGTACTGGCCCCGCTCCCAGAAACAACTTTGATCCACATGGGCCAATGCTGAATCCAAAGAAACGTGTATGATGCAAGATGACTCAATGCAGAACTTCTTTAGTAGTCACTGTAATACGCTTTCCAGTTGATAGAGATCTAGTTGGGATCTTTATTTCCCAGGATTTGGCATTATCTGTAAAATTCCAGTCTGGCAATACCATTGATAGTACAGAGATGATTCTGCTTATAATTTGTTTGTTCTGTTTTTGAAGGTCATTTGAACTCTGGGCTGCTCGACTTCCTCCTCTTTGGCAGCTTAATTGCTGCTGTGGATCCTGTAGCTGTTCTGGCAGTGTTTGAAGAAGTCCATGTCAATGAAGTTCTATTCATCATTGTTTTTGGAGAATCACTTCTGAATGATGCTGTAACTGTGGTAAGTAAATTATATATCTCAAAATCACCCAGACTCTAGGGGGTGTCTTCTGAAGTACATTTTCCCGTTAAAAGAAACACTGTACCATCTGTGTACTACTCATGGGCTGCTGTAGTACAGTTGATGGTGTTTCCTGTCTTGCTTACAAACACYGTATTGGGAGGATTAGATGTTTGAGCATGAAAGCTATTTGGAGCTGCTAAGTGACATAAAACCACATAGTTCTGGGCTGGACACTTCACACAAAGTTCCAGGGGTACATGTTTTGTTTGCCTTTGCTGTTTAAGAAGGGCTTTCATGACTTAATGAAATTAGTTACAAGGATTTTAAGCCTTCCTTTGCTATTATTCTTTAATGAACATACTCTTTTCTGCATGTTTATGTTATGCCCATAATTTATATGAATACCTCAGCCAGTGAGAGAGAATACTCTTCAAAATMTTTATATCTGCTCCCTCAGTTTTACTTTAATCTGATGTTTATCAAGCAGATCTAAAACAAAGTGCCAATTTGGAAAAAAACTGCATGACATTGTTGGGGCTTTTTTCTGTTTGTTTGGTGATTTTTTGGTTCGTTTTTGTGGTTTTGTGGTTTGTGGGTCTTTTGTTTGTGTTTGTTTTTGTTTTTGTGGGGTTTTTTTTTGCGAACATGTTTTTTTTCATTAATTTAGAAAGACTTTAGTAGACTTAAAAGAATCMCAAATTTCTACTTATTATTTTTATTTTGATTGAAACACCTTTTCACACCATTTTTTTTTTCAGAATAAAACAGTCAATAGTTTTGCAGTGCAGTGCTGGTGGTCAGGGATCAGGAAGCCCTAAGGCAGAAAGATGCAATGCAACCAAGTTGCTATGGAGCTTCAATTCAGTTTTAAATCCTTTCCTATTCCTGCTCCTGCCTATCTCCAAGGGAGGGTAAGACATGTCCACTAGGCTCAGGGACTTCAACTTTTTGCAGCTAAGGAAGCAAGGCACCTCAAGGTCACTGGSAGCAGCCTAATTGCTCACATGAGCTTGAAAATGACAGTATAGCTTCCAGAGAAAACACAATTGCCCCTGGATATCAGTATCATCTTTACTTTTKGGATATTGCCAAAAAGAAATATTAGAATAAATCTCTGATGAACTCAAGTATCAACACCACTGGCTTTCAGAAGGAAGGAAGTTTTTGTTACTGTGAAGTGAACACACTTAGTCTTAGAATAAAAGAAAATTTGATTGTTCATTGAAGAAAATATAGAAGAGAAGGGCMAGTATGATCAAGAGTTAGAAAGCACAGCCTAAGAGGACATTTGAAACAGTGGAGTTACTACCTTGAAAAAGGAGAGATGGAAGACAGAAAAAAGGGGATAGTATAGCATTCCTTAAACATAAATACGTAAAATATGTAGCTTCACAGAAAAAAATACCATGTCTGGTTGAATACGGTAAGAGTTATCAAGCTTAGGTACAACAAGAAAAACTAAGAAAGACATAGTTAAGGTCTCCTCCATCACTGGAGGAACTAAGAACTGATTAAATTGGCATGTGGCAAAAATGATGCTCACATAAACCTCCTTAGGCACAGGTATGGATAAGGTGAATTCTTTACTTTCAGCTCTATCACTGTTAGTCAATTAAAAAGTTTTAGTACAATTATTATAGTTTTTTCTCCTGTATGTTCAATGTACTTTATGTATGTTCAATGCACTTTATGTATGTTCAATGTATTTCAATTCAGTATCTTATTATCAGTGTCTTATTATTGTCTTATAAAGTATCTTATTTATCTTGTAAATGTGATTAAATTAATCTTTCAAATACGTGGATTTTACAGCTTTAGAAAAAGAAGCACTTTAGAAAACACATCTGTATGTAACAATGCTTCTTGTAGATGGGGGACATATTGAAGTGAGAAATGCAATGTTATGAGATTTTTTTTTTAATTTTTGTTTAATTTTTGTTTTTTTTCTTGCTCAACAGCATTTCTCTGATTTATATAAAAAATATAAAATCTGCAAAATCTTCCCCCTCCAGACAGAATTTCCCTTAGTCATATACCATRTCAGACTTCATAATGTTGAGGCCCCTAAGGAGATTATTTTAATAGGCTCAATTCAGGAGCAATTATTAAATCAGTCTACTTTTCTTTCCAGGTGCTGTACAATGTGTTTGAATCTTTTGTTGCAATAGGTCCAACGAATGTGACTGGGATTGAATGTCTCAAAGGCATAGGTGCGTAGAAGTGAATTCTGTATCACATAATATATATATATATATATATATATATGCAGTATTCTGAACAAAATATTATTATTATGCTATTGAAAACTATTATTTTTCAGCCCTTTCCATTATTACTCAAATTCCCACACTCATATGACGTAGACAAATGTCTTAAGAAAATAAGTAAGTAAATATTCCTGAATATTTGGGAAACTTAATCATATCTATTTTCTTTTGAGGAGACTCAACAGATGTGGAGTTCATTTATGGAGACCACCAACCTTGAGACCTATGTGTCTTTTATTAGTATTTAATAGCTTTTCCTTTGGTTTAGCCTATGCTCTCCCTGCATTCCAGGGAAGCCAACATGGCATARGGGCATTCTCACTCCTTACCACTGATCACCACCAAGTGACGTTTGCCAGTAACTATCAAGAAATTTTATTTGCCTAAAAATTTAGTCACTATTTCCCATTCAAAGCATTATATGAAACTACAGTATTTTATAAATAAATGTTTTAATAGTGACTTTGTCATATTCTACAATATGGTTTTGTAAAAACATTTGTTCACAGAAAATGGGAAAAAAGAGTACAAAGAGATGTAGAGATTTTGAATAAAAGAAAAAATGATGAGGCTTAACAGAAAGTAACCTTGTTTTCCTACAGAATGCTACATGCATGTATCAAGTGCTCAAAAGTTGAGCCTAGAAATGAATTTTGACATATCCTCCAAAATTTTCTCTGATTTACTTGGCATTTGATATTCTCTCTCTTAAATAAAACAAGTTCAAACCATTGTATTTCTACTGTTTAAGCTATGTAGGTTTTGTTTTTCAGTGTCATTCTTYGTGGTGAGCCTCGGTGGGACATTGGTTGGCATTTTCTTTGCATTCCTGCTCTCAYTGGTCAGTCGTTTCACCAAGCACGTGAGGATCATAGAACCTGGATTTGTGTTTATCATTTCCTACCTGTCTTACCTCACAGCAGAGATGCTTTCTCTTTCTGCTATTTTGGCGTAAGTTTCTTTTTATTGCTGCCTATGAAGGGGATGAGAAGGGAATATGGTTTTTACAAATGTTGAAAGGAAGACCTAAATTATGCRGGACAGCTACAGAATATGACACTCATTAAGTTTATGCTGGATAATATTGTGTTCACACTGCACTAAATTGTAGCTTGCAAATACTGTCACTCAGCCTTGAAAAGGAATGCAAGTTTTCCAGTATCTGCTGTGCAACAGAACTCCTTTGCTAAATACTCCTTTGCATGACTCTTTCCTCTCTGTTATTAATAATACTTCAGACTTTACAGTTGTCCATTTGTACATTTGTAACTAAAGCAATATTTTTCTAAGGCACTATGTGAATGCCACTATTCTCTGCACTCTGTGCAGGYTGGCTGTTATGGTTTGCCTAAATGTTACCTGCTTTGGCTTGAGTACCTCTGTGGTCTTTCTTCTCTCAGTATCCATTGATTCCTGGCATACGTTTCTTCCYAGTTTTGCTTGTCATGTTTGCAGATGATACAGAAAGTGTATTCAAGGTCCAAAAATCTTTCTGCAAACAGATCTTTAGTTTGAGATTATGTCTAATGAAAACAAGATTTTAAAAATTGCATTGAAAGCAGTAATCTAAAGTGAATTAAAGTCTTATATGTTCCAATGAAATGCTGTCTTCAGGCCTCTTGAGGTCACATCAGCGTGAATGTTTGAGATATGCTTTTTACCTAGRATAGACTCCACAAGTGCTCCTGAGTGTATTTTCTTTTAGGAATTAATGGTGGTTTTTATCTCTGTGACAGACAGATGGAAATAATATTACATTTTCTGAACAATTGCTTCTTTTTCTAGGATAACCTTCTGTGGCATTTGCTGTCAGAAATATGTCAAGGCTAACATATCTGAACAGTCTTCTACAACTGTAAGATATACCATGAAAATGATGGCCAGTGGAGCAGAAACAATCATCTTCATGTTCCTGGGTATTTCAGCTGTGGATCCCGACATCTGGACTTGGAATACAGCTTTTATTCTGTTGACTCTGGTCTTCATCTCAGTATATAGAGTTATTGGTAAGGGGGTGACCTCCCTGTTCTTACATTGTACTACTGATGTAATCACATATTCTTTAGCCCTCTCCCAAAAAAATAATTGGAGTTCTAGGTTTGTTCCTTTTAAAACATTTCATTCATTTTAGTTGAGCTTATGGTTGGGTTTGGGTTAGCAGAGTAGATCTGTACAGTAAGCTCTATCATACGCTGAAAATACATTTTTGATGATGTGGGAGGATATGAGCAGCCCAGCAGTTAACATAAATCATTCAGTGGCTAACCTTTGTTGACCCAGCAAAAGGTACTGGCAAAATCTCCCAGTAAAATGGACTTTGCTCTTTAACTTGCAGCCTAACAAAAGATGTGACTCCTGTCAGCAGTATCTTCCCTTCAGCTCTTTCAACTTGGCTAAAGACATTGTCTTAAGCTAATGTTATGGTTGACTTCAGGTTTTCGACACACAGTGATATCAGACCATACATAATGACACTGCAGGTTCTCTGTCTTAAGAAATAATTCTCAGGGGCTGATGAAAAACTGAGTAAATAAGGCTGTGGCAGGTAGGGATTACCTGTTGTCAATTTGCTGGGCTAATATAAGTTTGCAAACATTTCAAAATACCAGCAATGGTTTGCCCAGCTAGTTAGTTCTGCTGTAGTTTTGCTAAATTCACAAAAAAGGTGTAGAATGAAGTACGTGTAGAGAGTAACACAAGTAATGATTTGGTGTATGCTCTTACACCTGGGAACAAATTAAACTAGCTTATTTGCCTATTTGTCTTGACTTAAATTCAAATAACAGGTCACACATCTATCGAGCTGGCCGTTTTCCTAGATTCAGTGTTCTTRTTTTGTCTAGAAGCTCCTGACTGAATGAAGTGCCTAGTCCCTTGTCCTCCTTTTCTAAACTGTCTSCAAGCATTGTTCATTTAGCTGCCTCTCACTAAGTGCTAATGTGCCTGAGGTGTTTAAAAGAGTTTTCCATGACTTGTCTTTGACACTTTTTATATTCCTGGAAGGAGTGGTTTACAATCCTGTAACAGATGCAATATAACAGATGTGAAATAACAGATGCGAAGTAATTAGTAAATATTCAGCAATAACAGTAAGCACCCACTAAAGTAATTGATCTTAGACATTGACAAATTAATAAATACCTGATGATATTGGGCCGAATATAATTGCAGCTCTCATACCCTGGAGGAGTCAGATTGGTGGCATTTCCAAGGTCCCCTCCTCCAGAAGCCCTTGTTACACTGGCAAGACTCTCCTCTCTTGGCACAAGTTCAAAGTTCTCTGACAAGAGTAGGATCTGTTTGGCTCTAGTTAACACCCTGGCCTGCTGCAGTKGTACCCCTGTGCCCTGCCCCTGGCAGGAGTGATGAAGCTCTTTTCCCTCTGTATGGTAGGAGGTCTGGGATACACTGAGACAGCCAGAGCTTTAGGTCTCCTGCAGCAGCCAGCATTTCACCGTCACTGTCTGAAGACAGTGCTAGCATAACCAGACAACCCTTCGTAGAACAATGACTTAAATGTCATTTCCAGTGATTAGCAAGGGGTCCTAAATCAGTGCTATTTTAACCCATTTCTGTTAACTGACCCTGTGCATATCACTGGTTACTGTGCTAGAAACTCTGYTCTTTCTCGAGGAATTTCCAAGGTCAGCACATGGCAGAACTTTCCCTGGAGTGCCTGTGCCAGAGGGCAGCACTCTCAGAAGMGCTGCTGGCTTGCAGAAGCAGCTTTGCCAAATTCGTTTGGCTCAACGTAWATGAGAAGGCACCAAGTGGGAAGAACAGTGATCCTGAGGGGGAAACAGACAGTGCAGATTGCTATAAAGGTGACCTGATGGCACCATTTYTGTAACACCCAGCTGGGTTATTGACGTTCCATAAGGGCATCTCTGGACGTGCTGATGTTTGTTTGTTACAGGTGTTGTTTTACAGACGTGGATTCTCAACCGCTACAGAACTGTCCAGCTGGAGATAATAGATCAGGTGGTGATGTCCTATGGTGGGCTACGTGGAGCGGTTGCTTTTGCTCTTGTTGCACTTCTGGATAAGGACAAAGTGAAAGAGAGAAACCTGTTTGTCAGCACAACCATCATTGTTGTGTTTTTCACTGTCATTTTCCAGGTAATTTAACTTCTTGAGCATGCTTCTTGCAAGGAGAAGGAGTCCCCCAAAAGTACTGAATGCTTAAAGCAGTTCTCAGCTGAAGGTTGCATATTGTTTCACTGAACTGAAAGCATAATTGAATTTTTAATTTTAGTAACAAAGATCCTATTTTATGTTTTCATATGGGACCACATGGGGCAAAACACAATTTCCTCTGTGCTAAAAATTGTTCTGTTTTAGCTCCTTGGTATTAATAGTGCCAAGTTAATATCTGATTAAACATCCTTCACCTCATGTGAATAACTATGGGGAACAGTGCTTTTAAYGGGCAGATACAGTCATTAAGTTGATCTACCTGAGCCTCAGTCCTTGTTTTAAAATACAACAGTAAGGAGTGGGACAAGGAAGTATTTAATATTCAAACAAAATAGTACCTAATGGATGAAAAAATAGTAAATGGAAATAKGTCAGTAGATACCAGCCTGCAATGTTTTCTGGAATGTATTACAGAAAGTTTAATTGTGTTCACAAACTCCTGGTATGTGGAGAAAATAGGACATTCAATAGTATAGGAAACACTTCTAATTTTCCACTACCATATTTTTCCTGTAGATGATCTATTTTTCCACTCTTGTCTTTTCAAACCTTTGTAACAGGAGCTGAGGATACTGCATTGTTTTATCATCTAGAAGGACTAGAAATTAACTGAGAAAGTATGATAACAACCAAATAACACACAAATGTGTCTTATTTCTATTTAACAATACCAGCTGGAGGAAAGTCTAAGAAAACTCCAAGTATTTACTGTCCTGTTTCAATCCGTAGGGACTGACTATCAAACCTTTGGTACAGTGGCTGAAAGTGAAGAAAACTGAACACAGAGAACCAAAACTGAATGAGAAACTTCACGGCAGAGTAAGATACTTTAAAAAACCCTATGCTATCCTTAGGATTTTTGCAGAGAACCTGAAGAGAAACCAAAATTGTTAGTGAAAATGTCTTTTTTTTGGAGGGAATGGGCTACCAGATTTCTAGAGCAAAATGTTTCAAACATTTCAAAAGTTATTTTTAACTTGCTGTTTGTCTTTGGTTTGAGTCCTGTGAGGGGTTTAATCATATGGAAGGTCTTGTCTTTCACTAGAGAATTCAATGGGAAATATAGTACTCGGGAAACACAACAGGTGGAATATGCTTCATTCTCTTCATCTAGAAGAAGGGAATGATTGATAATTGCTAGGACAAAGCRTGTGCAATAAGTTTATTTTTCCTTCTTAAAAACTGGTAATATTTGGAAAAGGTATGAAAACAGGCTTTGTAGCTTGCATATTAATAGAAAGACAGGCTAGTCCCCAGTACAGAACAATTATATGCTGAAATTCCAGATTAATAACAACAATTTTAAGTCAGTGTGAATGTTGTGTGTCCCTGGATTTCTTTACTCTTTTAGAATATTTTGAAACACAATCTTTTCCAGTTCACTTTCATGCCACATTATAAAGATTTCATTCTGTAAAAGAAAACATACATTTTCCATATTAATATAGGTTAAAGGATGGAATACTATCAGACATCACAGAATCATCAAGGTTTGAAGAGCCCTTCAAAAACATCTAATCCAACCATCAACCCATCACCACCATAGTCACCCCCAAACCCTATCCCCAAGTGTCACATCCAGACAACTCTTGAACACTTCCAGAGACGGAGACTCTGCCACCTCCTTGGACAGCCTACCACTCTTTCAGTGAAAACATTTTCTTCTGATATCTAATCTGAACCTCCCCTGGCACAACTGAGGGCCATTTCCTCTTGTCCTTTCACTTGAGATGTAGCATAAGAGGCTGACACCCACCTGGCCACACCTTCTTCTCAGGCAGCTGTAGAGAGTGATATGATCTTCCTTGAGCCTCATTTTCTCCAGGCTTAACACTCCTGGCTCCCTCAGCTGCTTCTCACAGGACTTGTGCTCCAGACTCTTCCCCAGCTCTGTTGACTTTCTCTGAACATGATCCTCAATGTCCTTTCTGAAGTGAGGGGCTCAGAACAGAACACAGGACTTGAGATACAGCCTCACCAGTGACAAACATCAGCTGTGRTGTTCCAAACCTGGCATTCTGCAGTAACCATTCCAATGTTCAGAGTGAAATGTTAGTAACCATACAWAGAAAAAAACCCAAATTGTACCTGTAACTTCCTTGGTTTGTATCAAGAATAACAAACATCCAGACTTCTGTCAGCCATCTGATATACTCAGTATGAAATTTTGCCCTAGATGTTAAAAGAATGGTACCTACTTCTCTTGAGTGGAAGAGAAATTTACGGAACTAAGGGAAATTGTTCAGTTTAGAGAATCACCAACACTAATAATGGAAGATGTACTTCACAGGGCAGAAATGGAGATGGTAAAATGAGTCCATAAAAAGCTTTAAAATTAAATGTCAGAATGGATGTTTAAGTATCTTCTTGTTGAGACCCCTGTAATTCAAGAGTACTTGTGAATATATACTGAGTGAAAATATAAAGAATTGCTTAGAAAGTTCAGGACTTCTGAAGAAGAGCTTATAGTAGTTAGTACTTCAATAAATGTGAAAAATTTCAAGAGTTATCAAATTATTCTGCATAGTCACCTGGTCTAACTTGAAATAAATTAAGCTAATTTCTAATTATGCGTTTTAATTTCTGTAAAGATAATAATTCCATTTTCACTTTCCTAGGCCTTTGATCACATTCTTTCTGCTATAGAAGACATTTCTGGACAAATAGGGCATCATTATCTGAGAGACAAGTAAGTAGTAATTAAGTTGGAATCTTGAAATATTACTAGGAAACATCTGTACATTGTGACTTCTTAAGCCTGTGAGCTTAGGGAAAGTAAGAATGTTAAGTGTAGTTTAAGAGGTTACATACTGAAAATACTGAAAATACAGCAAATGTAGAAGTAGTGTATTTTTGTCCTCTTACAACTGGAAACTTTGCTTTCTCTTCCACAGCTCAGATCATGCCTTGGCAGGTGCCTCAGTTCACATACAGGATTAGAGAACTATTTGCACAAGTTTTCWCCTAAGATGTTAATGCTGGTTCTTCGTAATGCTGGTTCTACCTTTCATGAACCTTATGTGTGGAGGCACTGAAAAAGCTCAGCTACAACTATGATAGCTGTTTATTCTGTTTCTAGGATGTGTTCAACACCTCTGAAAGTGRTGACAGAGGGTGTTTTGAAATTACTCTGATTTTTTCAGTCTGTTTGTCTGAAACCAATAATGAACCAGCCCCTCTGTTTATGGCTGATTCATCTTGAGAGAAACAGAATTACTCTGCTGAAAGATACACTCTTTCCTTTAAAGTACATGTGAAGAGCTGCCCTTGTGAAGGGCATGCTGCCATTTCTAGATGAACAAATATGGAGAAAAAGGACATTAAAACTGGGCAACCTTAAGAGTGTGATTTCAAGTTAGGCCATTCTCTCCCTGGAGTTAGGTAATTTCATAGGGGCAGACAGTCACAGCTTTGACCTGCTAACCTCTTGCTGACTCAACACGCCAATTGCAATCCAAAAACCGTGTGATTGTGTCAGCTTTCTGCAGAGCACTCCCCTAACCTTTTCTGACAAGCTGGGTCTGTTAGCTCAGGTTTAGCATTATACTCATGCAATACAATACAGCTCCTAGGCTGGAGCTGGCTTGTACTGGAACCCAACCAGAATTGCTCACCTGCATCCAGTTAATAGGGACAATCTCCTTCCTTTCCTTTTGCTCTTCATTCATTTATGCAGTGAAGAATTTTCCAGAGGCACTCCAGACAGAACATCTTCTTTCTTTTGGTCTGTTTGTAATTTACTTTTAGGGAATAAATTTCAGGACGCTCTATATAATACAGGTGAATATATCTCCAGTTTTCATATTTTGACTCAAAGATGGAGCTATATTTTTAAAATGGCAGATTAGAGCTTGCATGTCAGAAAGTAATCCCTTTGARTAAGAACAGAAGGAGTAGCTTAATGTAGATACATGGCTGAGTGTCTTGTTTGATGACTAATGTATTTTKAATGAGACCAGCTTAAGCCTGGTTTTTGGACTCTATGTACATGAAAGTGTTGCTCCCACAAAGAAATGGCAACCCCTGCCATCCTCACTGATGCATTCAGGTGTGGCAGCCTGAAGTAGAGCCTGTTTGTCAGATGTCCTGGCCAGAGAATTCAGAAGAGCAGTTTTCAAAGAGGAAGAGAAGTTATCAATTTTGTGAATAGTATTTCACACAAAGAGCTTTAAGCAATCTGAATCAGCAGTCATAAACTCAAAATGGCCATTGGACAAGATGGAGACAGTCACTCTGAGCAAGGCTCCAACGCTGCCTCATGCCCTTTAGATGAAATGTTGAAGAACTTAGAATAAAGTGCAACAGCCTTTATCTTTTGGACCCTAAACATGACAGGGCAGATACCCTACTATCAGACAGCCTTGGAGGTGTAAATCATTGAAAATARTCATGGCTACTATGCCCCGGAGCAGAGTACATCGATGGCGTGAATAAGGCCCTCTGGTAGAGCTTTGGGAAGGGCACTGTTGTTCCGAACTAATTTTCTGGTCTGGCTGTCCTACAATAGAGCTGGGGAAAAAACAGATTTCTTTCCAAAGGAGGGGAGAAAAATAAACATAATGAGAAGTTGAAAAATAAGGTAGCATGATCTCCAAAAATATAAAATGGGCTACTGACTCTGAAACAGGATACTGTAATCATAGCACTCTTGTTGTAGTAGTGTTGGGTATGATTAAATGCTTTGTGGCAGCTGCAGAAGTCTGTAGCAGTCTTTTCCTTAACTGTCTTTGCACGCTAATTGAAAAACTTCAAAACTCAAATCCCTCACATTCCTCTGTTACCTATATTTTTCAAAGTGTCTAGTTCAAAAATATCATTTATRCTGCATTAAAAATGGTTTGAAAATAAAATTGCTTGTTTCCATTAACACAGTTTGTTTAAATTATCAGGTGGTCCAATTTTGATAGGAAATTCCTCAGGAAAATACTGATGAGAAGGTCTGCTCAAAAGTCAAGAGACCAAATCCTTAATGTTTTCCATGAGCTCAACTTGAAGGATGCAATTAGCTATGTGGCTGAGGTACTTCTGAACACTTGATGACATATTATAGCATAATTTGGAATTTGATTTTTTTTTTNAAAAAAAAAAAAAAAAAAAAAAAAAAAAAAAAAAAAAGGAAAAGAAAAGGGAATGGTAACTTTAATTCAATGGAATCATGACTGCCACAATTCACTGTTTGGGGTTAAATATACTACAAATATCAAATGCAATCTCAGAATTGTGAAGTTAGGGAAATTTAAGACTTGCAACAGAATTTTTTAAATGAGAATGGAGGAAAGTTTCTGACCTTCTGCAGACTGGATCAATTTTGCCAAATTGTGTGAGAATTTCTAATGTTCTTCATCATGAAGCTAGTCACCTTAGTTCAAACAGCCAGAAATGTGCAGTATTGATATAGTGTAAGGACAGTTTTAAACAGAATATTTTTAAAGTGATCTTTGACATTATAATCTATCCACGCCTGTAATCTCCAATTGAAGTAATTTTCACACTTAGGTAACACATCAGTTAATTTCCTTAATTTATGTAAAAACTATTACTATGACTGATACTACTACTCATGCTAAGTTGGTTTTTTTGGTTTTTTTTTTTTTTAATGAGCTACAGCTAGCAGTCTTCTTCCAATTAAATATATAATTTTGAAGACTGAATTCAGAAAACAAGATGAAATGCAGAAATATGTTAGCAAAATGGTTCGCAAGACAAGCAAATTCTCCTTTTGAGATTTTGTAAATTAACCGTTTGATTTTCAGACCATCTCTAGCTCAAGAACTAATTCTCTTTTGTGTGATGCTTTCTGGGTCACACCTCAGAGAAAGAAAGTTGGATAATGACTTTGATGTAGATGACCATGAAACTCATGTTCAGATTCATTGCTGAATCTGTTCAGCAGATTCATTAAATGTTTCTTCTCTTTAACAGATGCAAAGGACTTTTTTGATCAATAAAACATGCACCAGAATTTTTATCCAATAATGTCTTTGATCCCATGTAGTAAAGACAGATTACATCAGATTAGTAGTTTTTTAATTATTAATCAAATGCCTTGTTACCTTAGTCCAAATGCCATTCATGTACATTGTTTCTTGACGATAAATTTTATTGGGCAAATGTCTACAGATCTGATAATAATAGACAAAGAAATTTAAAATTCTCCAAGTTCTACATAAGTTTTGCAACATATTTTTTTCCAGCAGAAATGAATATGAGTTGTGAGTTGTGAATCGTGCAGCAATTTCACCTTTGTCACTTCAATATTTGCCTCACTGATACACTGTTTCAACAACTTTTTCTTCACTTCTCAAATATGTCTTTGAACTAAATATCTATGAATTACAAGCTGACATTGAAGTTGAAGCCTTTTTTTCCAGGACAAGTAAAAACCTGCCTCCCCCAGTCACTCATTCTCTTCTCACTTGCAAGAAACTGAGGATTTTAAAAATTATTTTATATCTTTTTCTTTGTTCAGCTCTGCTGTTATGATGCATCTGTATAATAAAAAAGASCTTGAGAGAGTTCAGTCTCAACTTAAGTAAATTCCTTACAGTTGAAAAAGGAGAACCTAAGTCATGACAAATGAAAATAATCCAGAGCAGCTGAACAGAA
Organism: Malurus melanocephalus; assembly: GCF_030028575.1. NCBI lineage: Eukaryota > Metazoa > Chordata > Aves > Passeriformes > Maluridae > Malurus > Malurus melanocephalus. The sequence continues at coordinate 559,652 of NW_026623615.1, forward strand.
ATGACTTAAAATACTCATGGTTCATAACTTGTTTTGGCTAAAATTCCTTCACTGATGACACGGTGTGATGTACACATGAAATATTAAACTTGATTTGAAAAGAAAGTCAGAGTCATTTAAAAAAATGGACAGGATGATGCTGTCCCAGAATCCAATTTTGTTTCTCTCAAGTCTTCTGCCTGCAGAGGCTATAGTGACGTGTGTGGGCTACCACAGCAAAAASAAAGCATTTATTTGGTTTGCTCCGTGAATATGAAAATGTAATGGAAACAAAGTACAGTTAAAGTTGGAGAAATGTAAAATCTCTGTTCAGCAAGTGAGATGATTTTTCATGATYGTTACTGTTTAAAAGGTAGAGACTTGCCATGTGATTTCTCTCTGCTTGATTCAAAACCATAGATTGGTTCAGCCTGTGTACCCACAACATCACCCAACAGATCCCTTTTAGCTAAACAAGAGATTACCTGTAAGGAAAAYGGTGAAGACATAAATCCAAGCTCTTCTAGCAGTGACGCTCGTTTTTAGAACTAAAAGAAAATCACATCTCTTCATATCTCATCTTGTCATGCCATAAYCTCTTTCTAATTGTCTTGTAAACTTCTATCATAACTTAATATTTACTGCTTCCAGGCTGGTAGGCAACAAAAAATGTAATGTTTTGTCTTTGAAAATGCTCCTGTGAGTGTAGTGATGTGTTGGTACGTGAAAATATGTACAAAGCAAAACTGAAAATCTATTGAGGCACAAGAAATCATTSACCTTCTCAARACCAATTTATAAGAAYGGAATASATTTTCTCATTGCTTTGTTTGTTGSGATAATGCYACCYAATGTAAAGAAATGATAAAACCATAAAATGTTGCTTTGTATTTGTCACCTGGATACAACTTGTCCCATGTTTCTTATGCCATTTGCATAAATACAGTCTCACAATTTATCTGCATTCTGATACACATTTTGTCCTAGGTGTTTACAGTTGTAATATGTCTTGTTTCTTTCCATGACCAGGGAGAACGTAGAGGTTCGCTGGCATTTATACGTTCTCCAAGTACAGACAACATGGTAAATGTGGATTTCAGCACTCCACTCCCAAGTACTGTGGGAAGTTCCGTCTCTTATTTGCTGTAAGTAAGGTGAAATGATGGGGTGGTATATGAGAGGAAACTGGAATAAAATTTWAAAATTGAAAAATTCAAATTACAGGGGCTTCAGTCACTACTTTTTAAACTTTAATTAATAATTTCTCCCACAGAAAATGGGTATATATGGATTTATATTGCTGCATTTTACATGCAAATAATTTTTCCAGTAAAGGCTGGTAAGACGAAGTAGACATCCTCATTAGAGTTGCTCCATTTGCCTTTCTTTGGTTGATTAACTTTTATATATAGGGTTAGTTGCTATTTCACAGTCTGCTCCAGAAAAAAAGCCAGGAGAGAGGCAAGGAAAAAAAATTGCCCCTTCCTTAACTTTTAGATGAATCTATCACTGAACAGATCATGTGTTATGTAAACTCTGAAATGAATTAATGCTACATCCTCCTATAAGGCAAAAAACAGTAATTTTTTTCACATTTCCCATTAGTCATTTTCTCACTCATTTTCATTTAGCCAGTCCTTACTCTTCCTTTTTATTTTTAAACTTCATCTTCTTTCCTCCCTCTCATTCCCCATCTTCCTGTTTTTATTTCCTCTTCAACAACCATTGATTTTAAAAACCACTGTGTTTTTCTTCAGGAGAGAAAAAGCTGGACCGGTTTGCCTTGACATGCAAGCTTTAGAGCAGAGGAGGAAAAGTATCCGGGACACAGAAGATACCCTCGCTCACCACACCCTACAACAGTACCTGTATAAACCCAGGCAGGAGGTAAGAGCAAAAGGCTGGCATTGGACATAGTTTTCCAATCCAAACCTAGGTGACAATAGGRGCCAAAAATTGTGAGTGAAACTCAAAAGGAGAGAACCCACTGCAAAATCCTCACCCTCGAGGAAGATAAGCTCTTCATTTGTGTGATTTCTCATTTAAGAAYGTGCCTTTTTAAAAGAGCTAGTGCCTTTGAAATCACTGGGGCCAGTGGAATGCAGAACTGTGTCCAAAAAAGRTTACCTGATCAGGATTAAACGAAGTGTATCAGCTGAAGTGATTCACACAATTATAGGAAGAGGCTTACTTTGAATAACAGTCCACTCTTACACACTTAAAATTCCTGGACCTGTTTCACAGAGAAAAAAGAAAAATAGGAGTTTCATTAATGCCTCCAGAGTAGTCTTTAGTTTATTCTTTTTTATGGAGTTGTTTGCATTTTCATGACACTGATTGAATGCATTGATTCAGGGCTTTCATCTGTATTTCTAAATAAATGAATATTGTCTTCCCTTCCTGGCCACAGCACAAACACCTGTACAGTCGACATGAGATCATGCACAGTGAAGATGACAAACAAGACAAGGAGATTTTCCATAGGACAATGAGGAAGCGCTTAGAATCTTTCAAGAGTACCAAACTAGGAATAAACCATTCCAAGAAGCTCAATAAAATCCACAAACGAGACCGGGGCCAAAAAAGGGTAAAATACTTTCCCAAGGACCCAGATGCARCCACCTATTATGCAAACTAATGTGGGTCCTGCATTTATCTCTGTCCTTTACAACTTCATTAGCTTAGAGGACCTAAGCAAGAAGAAATTAAACTAGGAGGTAACTTAAGGGGCTTCTTCTCACATTCTGCACTTCTCTATGCTTTGGGACTCTGCTTCTGGCTGAGAGATTTCTGATCACTTTAAAAACAACAGACTCTGWACCATGCTACAACACTGTGGGGAGCTTTTGCACGACAGAGTCAAGGTAGCAGGGTAGCACTATCGCATGAAGCACTCATCCAGATTTATATGAAACTAAGAGAGACCACACAGCATAAATAGAACCAAAGTTCCTTTCTTTACCCTGTGCACACTACAAGTGTAGGTGGGAAACTAGTGGCATCTTTATTGAGTCTCAAGGAAAGATTATGATAGATTTCAGGGTTATTCTGCTGGACTTGTCATTTGAAAGGGTGTCACTGCCATTGCTATCTGATGACATTGGCAGTTTTGGTCAYTTTTTGCTTTCTTTTCAGAGAAACAGCAGTGTCATACCAAATGGAAACATTCCTTCAGAAAATCCTGTACAAGATTTTACTTTGAAGGAAAAAGGTAAAATTACTCTTAGACCATTTTCATTAACTCARTTTTATCAGCTATATTGTCAGTAAAGCATCACTAAAAGATTTTGTGATATGCAGCAGCAAATCTGATAATAAAAGTGTCATAGTTCAGAACTCAGAGTGGTGATCTGCTCYGTGCTTAAATGATTTAGAAGTCTGTGTGATTTAGAAGTTGTTTTTTAGGAAACTATATTGAAAAACAAAATGTAGTTGGCCTTTTTGCTCTCCTTTTTATAATACCGTATTTAAATTTTGCAAACAAAACAATACAGTGGCTACAATKTAAATGAACTTTCAGCTTCCATTTGGATAAGGTACACAGAGCTGCTAACTTTTTTTTTATTGCAGCAGGACATTTCTTCCTAGGACATCAGCCATATAAAATTCAGTAGCTGAGATGACATCTTTATGAGTTAAAGTCTATTGTTTGAGAGGGGTCTGAATCAGAGTAGAGGCTAAACAATCATGGTATTACTCAAGGAGGGCACAGCTTTGGAAAGAACACATGGTCAGAGGTCAGTTCCTTCATTAACAGATCCATCACATGGCTCAGGCTTGAAGGTATAATCRGAAGCTGACCGTCTAGAGACTACCCCTAGCAAAAATTAGTTTTGCACATAAAGCCCCAAATTCTTTCCTGTCTTAGCCATTTTTTGGCATTGATGTCAGGCATGGTATGATGTGATGGATGCTAATGTTATAAAATTATAAAACAATTTGTGTCACTTTGAAACTGAAAAGTGSTTAAAAGCCACTGAACTAACTTTTATTTGTGTTCTTTCCTCTGCTTGTGCCTGCAGCTCCTTGATCTCAAAGACAACTCAAGTGAAAGAGAGGGATTTATCATTTCTCAGTAGCTCTAAGCAAAGACATTTTTCCTTATGTATCTTCTATGAATCATTTACTGAGTGTCATTTCTGTTTGACTGAGAGYGGGAGTACAGGCTGGCTCCCCAAGTGTAATATTCCAGAACTACTTTCCAAATACTCATTAGTAGGTCATTCAATATTGTCTTATTAAAGGGYTCTGCAGATAGATGTCATCTTCTGCTAAAAACCAAAACAGTTTAATTGGAGGACAGCCTTAACAAGTGGTTTAGCAGCTATTGCAGGACATATCCTACTGCAGTAAAAGCAGCAATGATCTCATAAGGTTTGAGATTTGTCATGATACTAATACTGACCTGTGTTGAGTGATGAAAATCCTTGTTAAAGATATATCTTGATAACATCAAGCCAACATGAAACAGCATTTTCTATCAGAACTGATACAAACCTCTAATCGAATTGGACTTTCTTTTCTTTTCTTTTTTTTTCCCCCAGATTTGGAATTTTCTGAATCAGAAGAAAATAATGATTATGAGACTTTGCATCTAGGCAAAGGAGTTGATTTCCTGGCTAATGTGACGAAACAAAATTTCACAGATACTCCTGCTGGTAAAAATATTTATTATCTACAAAGGTTTTGTTTTTTTCTCCCTCAAATGTAACAAAATGTGCTAGAAATGATGGTGAATTAGCCCAGGTTTTTTGTTTGTTTGAGTGATTTTATGTATTCTATTTGAAAATACATTTGCTTAATATTAAGGTTGACATAAAGCGTTTTGGGTATCTGGAGGTATGRAGAGCATCACATAGAAACTGACAAAAGTTGTGAACGTGACTACCTAAACCATTTTTAAAACCACTTGTCGTTTCTAGCAAGAGAAAATGTTATTTTAGAATTGTTTTACCTCACAAGACCAGTCAATGCCATTCCTTTGGAACTGTTTTCCACTTGCATTGGAAGTAATTTGTTGTGATTAATTTCTTTCTTCTTATTTCAGGCAAGATTTCTCCTTTTATATTCACAACCCCATCAAATCCTTAGAGGCTTAGAGAAGGCACTGAAAAGAACAGATTTGCAGCATTTCTGGAGCACTCACTGCCCTTGATTTCCAGCCCCTAAAAGCTCCAAAATATCAGATTGGAAGCTTATAACCATATATAAAAGAAATAATATCATATGACTTACAGAGTTATAAAATTCAGTATTTCTCCTTAGCACTTCTGTGTTTGAATTTTTCAGGATGCCACTGTACACTTCATATGCAACCTGGTGCCTGCAGTGAAGAAAAACACTCGTGTGTTACTTGTGTCTGTACACCATACTCTTGGCAGACACCCTTCAATGCAGCTTGTGCATGGCACTGTTTCATGGCAAATTCTGTGTTTGAGAATGCATAAAGAACCCAGAAATAAGTGGATGGCAAGATGCAAAACTTTTTTGTAAAAGCCCTACAAACYTGATATCAACAGGCTCCTGTATCTTACTTTTGACTATTTTGTGGCCTGCTATATGTACCTCACACTCATCTCATTCATTTATCCAGTGGTGAAGTTTTTGGGTTTTTTTTATTTCTTCCCCATCTTATATTTCTTTTTTGATGGATTTGATTTGAATTTTCTGCAGTTATTTTATGCTTAATGTGGTTTTATTTTTTGCTTAACACTTGTGGACTGATTACTTCTTTCATTGATTTTTTTATGTCTCCAGATATCCCTAACATAATTGCATATTTCTCTTCATTAGAAATCCAGTATAAATCTAGCAATAACCAAGATACATGTGTGTATAATGGTCTGTGTACTGACATCGTCACGCCCACACCAGCATGTATCAGTCCATTTGTTTTCACCAACAGCCCTTCTCCTTTTATAAAGCATCTTGCTGTATTATCAAGAAATTATTTTGATTAATTTTGTTTGTCATTTGTCAATTTTTTTTTTAGGAATTGATAACCCAGTATTTTCAGCTGAYGATGACCAAAGCACCTACACAAAGTTCTCACCGTGGTTGTCTGGTGAAGACACTGTGGTGCCATCACAAAGGGCCCGCGTGCAGCTCCCGTATTCTCCAAACTTCAGACGGCTCACTCCAATCCGGCTCAGCAATAAATCAACAGATTCCTTCCTGCTAGCAGATGGCCCAGAGGACCGGCCCAGATCTTTCCTCCCAGAATCAACACATATGTAATACTAAAAAAGATATTATCATCTTTGTTTTTTAACCAGACTTATCAATCCTGAGAAGTGAACCTACTTTTCTGATTTTTCTTCTTTCAGAAAATCTCTTTCCTTCCTGATTTYTTTGTACAACTAAACATCTTTTATTTCCCTCCAATTTAATTAACAAAACATCTTTCTATTTTCCTTCTGCAGAAGAGCTTTTCAACATTTGGGGTCCAATGCCTTGCTACTTTTACAGATRAAGGTCCTTCTCTTTGTTTTCACTTGAATATTTTAAATTCAAGGAAATAATTTTACAAGTACCAGAATATTGGGCATATGTTCTCAAGAGGCTTCAGGTTTCCTGGTTATTCAGTTCTAGATGATAAAATTGGCACCTCAATTCCCTAAAAGGAATAAAATTTTTTACTCTATTGCTAAGAAGCTTTGAGTTAGTTGTGAGCATTTGTCCAGTTTATTTATCCAGTGTTCAGGAAGCAAAAATACCCTACTTCTACAGTRCAACTACTCAGTGACACTATTGATGTACCATTAAATTACATAAGAAAGTTTAAAATTAATCATGTTTACTAAAATGCACCAGAGTCTCCTTGTGGGGATAATCACACAACAGTATTGTGGAGAAGCACTATCCCAGATAGAGCTTTATCCTTAAACTGTGAATTTATCTTAATCCATGCCTTATTTTGAAACTAGGAAAAGGCTTAGTTTTCTGATGCAGTAAATTATTTGTTGATTCTAATGTGTTAGAGGCTTAAAATGAAATTGACTCTGGATTTAAATGAATATCCCAGTTGCCCTTGACCTTCGCCGTGTGAAAATTTTTCGCACCATAAAAAGCAGCCTTCACTTCTATAATCAAGTCAGGTGGTGCTTCAGGTGAGGTGGGTCAGGTCCACAGTTCAGATATTCTAATAGAACAGAACACAGGGCACTGCAGGTATTGTGCAACAAAATACAAAAGTCAGTGAATTCACTTTTGTGRAATCCATGGTAACAAACAGAAGCCTTAGTGTCCTCTGCATATCAACAGAAAAAGTAAGTTCRAAGTATTCTGTAGCTGGTTGATGAAACTTTGTTCAGACAAATACCTCAGGATAAGAATGAATGCTGCTAATTTTGACTTAAGAATTTCACAACCTTTTGAAAAGAAATAGAAAAGGAAGCTCCAATAGAAAGGAAKTTTTTCTTCTGTTACAGCTTCTGTCTCTTCAGAAGATGTGCTAGTTCAAGGGTAATTAGAGGAAGCTAATTCACTTTCTTTACTGGAGTGGCCTGTACATCTGTGTTTGCTTTCAGTACTAATTTCCTTGAAAATGAATMTTTGTTTATTTTTTAAATGATGTTTTAAAATAAACACTAGATTAATTAAGGAACTGTGAATTACAATACAATATCTTGATTAAAAGTGTGAACAAGAAGCAGCATTCCACATTGGAAGGAAAAATTTTCCAAAAGGAAAATTCCACATTGAAATCCTCTTCACATTTTTTCCCCACTGGGAACATGGTCACAGAATATTGACATATGACCAGAGGAAGATTTTCTTGCTAACCTTTGCTCTTTTCTTCCATTTAATTACCTTATTCATAATTCACTTTCTTATTAGGAAGGGGTATGTGTAAATTCTTTCGTGGGTGTCTTTGATATGTCAATGTCACAATGAATTTTTGACTGCTGTATTTCTTAGTGTTTTGCTAAGTTAGATTTCCCAAGCTAATGAGCACAGACCTTGATTACTCTCTGAAGCCATCCTTTGAATTATTTCCTTAACAGAATTCTTCCAATAGGAGAATGATACTAAAATTTCAATTAAAAGATTTAAAAACCAATGCAAATCGGAAGCCAAGAGTGGAAATGTTTAATTTATCTGCATATCTAATATATACAGAAAACTGATCATAGGTTCTGATCAGTAAAAGACTGACTCCTTGGAGACACTCCCTGCTACTTGATTGAAAGAGTGCAATTTGTTTAAAAAATTTCTGAAATATTTTCTTGCTGGGCATCAGGACTGTTTCAAGATAAAGATACACCTCAGTGACCAGACGATGGCTCCATATCCTAACTATCTTGAAACAGGCAGTTGTTCATCCCCAATACTGAGCTCAGTTTTGCCTGACACTCAGCAAGGATAAGAAGTTTCATCAATTCACTTTAGGTTGCCCAAGACAGAACTGGGTACAGAGTAGTGCTCTTCAGAGAAAAAAAAAAAATCTTAAACCACTCACTTCCATAAGAATTTCATAAAAATAGCCAAAAGCAAAGCCCATTAGCCAGCATACAAACAGATGAAGTGTGTACAAATAGAAAACAAATGTTTCTATTTAATTGTGCTCTCTAGGTGATATGGACCACGATGTTGAAATGACAGAATACTCCTCTTCAGATGATCAACTAAACCAAAATGGAAGTGTTTCACTGAATCCCCTCCACTTCTTCCCTTCTTGTCTTCAAATGCCTTGGACACAAAACCATTCTTCATTGGAAAACAGAGGRAATATATCTCTTTCTGCCGTCTCTGAGTATATAGCTTCATGTGACCCAAACGTACCTGATCTCTTCTGGGAATCGGGTACAGAAATGAATAACAAAGAAACAGCAAACTCAGGTTATTGTTCTGAACTTAGCTTCAAGTCAGAGAATTCACAAGAAGAGAATACTCTGCTCATCTTTGAAGGGCTGGAAGACTCTTATATGAAGGAGCCCCAAGAGAAGAAAATGTTGCTTGATGTAGAAGGGAATTACAGGTCTGCTGCAGCCAGACGTGTACAGAGCCGACGTTCTTTCCACAGGCCAAAACCTCTGCATCACCCTAAGCTTCAGAAGCTGGCATCTCTTCCAGCATCTTGCCATGTCCCTCCACATTCCTTGGAACAGGAGGAAACACAGTTGTGAGCCAGGACTTAACTTGAAAGAAGAAGCTGAACAAAGAGCTTTTGTAAAAATAGAGAGCAGCCTCTTGGATCATAGGATCTGCTCTTGGATGGCTTCAGATGGACAGGGAGTGGGGTCCCATGATGTTAGAAACACTGGAGTTTTTCTGCTGCACTTACATTTATAAGTTCTTATTCATAAGGAARGGGTGCACAGTGAGGGGGAATTATGATTTTTTGTTATTTTTTCATGTGGACTGTTACAAATAATCTATTATTTTTGGAGGGCTAAACAAAGAATCTTTTCAGTGGTAAATCCTTGGTGTTTTTTTACATGGAAATGGTTTATTATGCCATTATGCCATAAATACATTTAAAGAAATAGGCTTCATTTGCTGCTTCAGTAACGGAATTAAGTATTTATGCTATATGAAATTAAAGTAGGAGAAGCCAATGGTTAGCCTCTTCCCTGCTAAGTCTACTCTGATTTAAATGGATCAGTGCCTTTTATAAGTGCAAGCTAAAGAAAAATATTTTCTTGCTCTTGAATATTTGTGTCACTGAGTAATTGTGGAATATTTACTCTCGTATTTAATTTTCCAGGGAGAGGAAAGTCCTGGCATCTTGAAATTTAATCAAGTACTCCAGGAGGGCCATCTCCTTCCTTCACCTTTGTTCCCTCAACTCAGTAGCACTGGAATGAAACAAGTTCCAGAATTAGCTCAGAATTTCAATTTGTGTGGTTACAAGCAACTCATTTCATATTTGTAATTAAGCTGCTCTATTTTAAATAGCCTCACTCAAGACAGAAGTGTAAATATTTGTCATTTTTACTGCTGCTTTGGAAGACACCTTCCAAATACTGTTAGATTATCCTGCTATGCTAATTTATGTATCACTTTCAATAGCTGATCAGGACAGTGGTCTCTCAGATGGTATTCTGCGTTTTGCCACATGGTTTATGTGCCACAAAGACTCAGGTTGCTGATGGTTCAAAGTATTGTACAGAGGCAGTTTGGCTACTGTGCATGTATATACCTATTTGTATTAGGAATGTCCTTTTTTTGTCTGAGGTTTTCTGTCAAATGATACTTATGATTGCACTAGACACTTACTGCATATGGATTAGATCTACATCACCTTGAAGACAGCTGGAGACATCAGTGAAAGCCAAGTCAGATGCAGACTAAATAAAAGTGAAAACTCTGAGACCTCTCATAGGTGTGTAATACTACAGGCCAGTGTATGGTCCTCTGGCCTCTCTGTATTTTGCATTGGATAATTCCAGTCCTGAAATTTTGGCTTGAAATCTTCAGTGGTATAAATTGTAAAGGTTTTATGACATTTAGAAGGTGGCATTGTTCTATCACAATAGAAGGTGAGTACTTAGCCACTTCTGTGATCCTAATGTGTTACTACTCTCTATTTGATATCAGCCCATTTGCAAATGAGCTGTCACCATCAGGGAGGTACTGGAATTGTTTAAGACTGGATCCCAAACAGAGGCTTTATCTGGTGAATTTAATTTTATCTATAGGAATTAGTGATTGTTTCACTCTAGCTATCCAGATTTTGAACAGGTTTCAGATGATTCAGTGTCAGAAGTAAAACTGAGATTTATCCGGATATGCAAAAACAGTGGGACAACATGTGAAAACTCATGCCCACATCTTTTTTTCTGTCTTTGTACTCTATGCTAAAACTGTATGTTAGGCTGGTGCAAACTGCAGAGCTGTGATGGSAAATGCCGTTTGCAAACCTAGACAGATGCGAAATGAACCTTTAGAGGTTCTTTCAGTATGGACCCACAAGCAGCATCCTGGGCACTCACATCAGTGYCCCTAACAGTAACTTCATCACCCARAACYAGTCTTGCTATAATTCAATAATGTAAATACAGTTTTTGTGAACTGAGTACRTATGAACATACTATTTTGGTGAAGTAGAGCRTATTAATGTTGTTCCAGATATTATAATTGGAACAAGTATTTTAGTAATTGGCATAGATATATAACAGGACCATGACTGATCTGAAATATTAGGACAGGTAAAGTGCAATGTGCCAAAATCTACCCTTCTGTCTGATAGCATAATGCTGAAATAAAAACACCAAAGCTAGCAGGGTGCTCATCAGGTATGGGCTTTGAAATAAAGCTTTCATTTCTCAATGCTGTAATAGAGAGGTCCCTTCTGTGCTGCAGTCAGAAAAAGAGCCACACTGTGGACTGTTCCCTGCATGCTTGTTGGACCATGACCAATCTGTTTTTGTACAGGCTACCTCAAGGAAATATTTGCAAATTGTCATCAGCATATGGGAATTTTCCACCACAGAAATGTCGCCCAGACAAGAGTGTGCAATTTTGAAAATCACAGGATATAAGTTTTCATTGTTCTTTTAAGCTTTTAGGCTAAAGAAGAGAGGATCAATAGACACCATCATAATTACAAACACAGCAGCTTCTGTGAAAAGTCAGCAGGATCCTGAATGCTTTTGAGAGCGCAGTGGGCTGTAATTTTATATGAGAGAAACATCACACCATGGTAAAAAGCAGAAGTGGAAAGACACTAGATACAAAGGGCTGACCTCTCTGTTTCAAAGGCCTTAGGCATTTTCTATATGTTGTGTCACCACAGCTGAACAGATGAAGCATAAAATGGAAGASACCTTTGCGAGGTTACTTCTTCAGCATGCTTTAATCAGTCAARCACCACTGATTCCTATCCCAGCAATATAAATTCAGAGCTGCTGAGGATATGGCTGTAAGAATCAGTTTTTTTTGCCCTTGTTTATTAGATTGGAATGATCAGTTGATATTTGTTGTATCAATTCACTTGATGGCTCGCTTCTGGTGAGGCCAGTTCAGTTCTTAGTTCCCTGTCTGTAAATTTTTTTTTGTGACATGACCTGTCAAAAAAGGCAAGATGGGCGTTCCACAGTTGCTATTTATTGAACAAGTAACTATGGCCTACCTTGTTGCAAGAAGATGAAGAAGTATTTGATGTTCCTTCTATATATTTTGCTCCATTAATTAAGTTCTTTTAACAATGTTTATTATGCTGCACTGTGACCTAGCAATGTTAAAAAAAACCCAGAAGTGTTGCCTGCATTGAGATGAATTCTGTCTCTCTGAGCTGTGAACCTAGCTAATACATGAAATACATGAAATTATGTTTTACAAATATATGGTCTAGTCAGAGATTTATGTAAGAAAGGTTGCAAAATAATCACGTGCCTTAAATTGTCACTCTCTGGAGTGTTGTTGTTTGGAGATACTCRTGTGTACTTTCCAAACAGTGTCAACGTACTGCATATATTTTTAAACAAGTCAACTTGTTCTGCTAATGTCTTTATAGAAATGTTTTAACAGTATATCATAATGAGAAGTTTGGCAATAAATGGTATCACTTTGGTGGAATCACACTGTTTTGGCAAGTGATTTAGAAAATTATTTATTTATTGCACTTRGAAAAGACTCTCCATTCAAGACTTCTGAGAAATATGTATTTCTCTTCCCAAATCTAAGTTTAAAAAGACAATAGAGTGCTGCTGTTAATTCATGTCATTTATAAAACACAAACCTTCAAAAGCAGCAACAGAATTTGTAGATCTCCTGGGGCTCATTCTGACAATTATTATGCTTTTGGTATAGTTCTAGCCCCACTGCAGTCAATGACAGAATTCCAAAGGACTTTGTCAGCCAGTATTTCTATCCGTAGAACAGAAAGGCACATATTTTGTTGTTATGCATAGAGATGTCATCATAACAATTATTTTTTTTGTATAAATTATATATAGCATCCTATTATTATTATTATTATTATTATTATTATTATTATTATTATTATTATGCACCTGGATTAGGGCAATTTGACATCATAGAAGTAAAGATCCAATCAGTTTTAGAAAATTATTTCATCTGTTTCAGCCAAGTTTTAGGAAAGCAAAGTGATGAGTACAGACCCCGGCTGGCTGTAGGAGGTGTTAATAGTTTGTTTCAAAGTGTGATCCCCCAAGCCTTATCAACAAGGGAAGAAGCTTTTCAGACCCATTGCTGAATTCTTCAGTGCTCTCAGGAAGCACAGGTCTGCATGCAGAAAAGGGATTCTGGAAGGCAGTACAGCTGCTTCTGTGACTGAAAACAGAAACAAAGGAAGGCTGAAACAGAAGGATCAGTTTAGTGCTGCCAAGATGTGAGTAGTTACAAATGGGAAAAAAACATGTGGGCTTAGTGCATACATGTGAATGTTCATGACAGAAACAGTGAAAACTGATAGGGGTGAAGCTTCCTCAAAGGAATATGATGTACAGAGATACAAAACACACCTGTATCACCTGTCTAATAACCAATGCTTAATTCTTACCCATGCATACATATTTTCAAAGGATARCTCTACAATGCACCATTTTAGTTGACATCTTAATACTAAGATTTCCTTCAATGTAAAAGCCGTAGAAATGCCAGTTAATGTTGTCACAAATAGTCCTGGTTCTACAACCCAAGATGTGAGAAAAATAAAATCAACAGAGGCTTTTACAAAGACATAAAACTGATGCTATCCAGTGACTGCAGTAAGGTACCAATGTAATGATCACAAAATCTTAAACTAACTGTCTCAGAACATTGCTATATAGAGTTTCACCCAGGAAATAGAAATGGATTTTGATAAGAAGACAGGAGAGACTGCAGTGACCAATTGCAGGGCATGGCCAGATGAGCAGACTGACATCTGTTCACATGCAACCGTTCCCTTAAATACCCTTATCTCTCTATCTTCTTACAGCTGTTCACCCCACAAATCCCTTTATCTCCCCCTTCCCTCTTCTTTGCTTCCTATTCATAGCATTTTACACAATGTCTTGTAGAACCCCARGTTGTATCCCATAGGCAGTGACCCACCCTCCTTGGTCTGTCAGGAGAAAGAGAGCCTGTCCACTTGGCTAACTTCGATGGCTCAGCACAYCCACAATGATGCTGACTGCCCTCCRTGATGGCCCTGGAAGGAGCCACATTAGAGTGCCCCAGTTTCTCTTCTTCAGGCTTTCCTGACTATCACTGTCCCTCTGTACTTCTTTGTGAGCATGAAACTGAACTTCGTGTTTCATAATCTACCAGTTTCATTGTAGAATCTAGAAGAAAAAAGTTCTAAAATGAAAAATAGTCTCTATTTTTCTTTTACAACAGTGTGATTTAAAATCTGTGACCWGCTCAGGTTTTGTGTGTGATGAAGCAGTATTTTCTGAGTTGCCGGGATAAACCAAGATGGAGTTACTTGCACCACACTGGTTTCTGTGAGAAATTAGTGGATTCTATCCATCACCTGACACTAACTTGCATAAAGAATAACAACATCATTAAAAAATGGCAATTATAATTTAGTCAATTACCCTTTCTGGATAAGAGTTGCAGTAGTACTATCTATAACATCACTTCAACAAGCTCCTACTTCTCCTACATGTTTAAAAGCCCGATCAAACTGACAGGTAATGCACAACCCTAAATTTAATCCACAGAACACTGCCTATATTTCTTAAGATAATGAAGCTATTCAGACATATAGAATCATAGAATTATTTAGGTTAGAAAAGAGCCTTAGGATCAATGAGTCCCACTGTTAATCTGACACTTCCAAGTCCACCAGTAAGCCATGTACTTGCCATGCCCCTAATCACACATCCAGGTCTTTTAAATTCCTCCATGGATGGTGACTCAAACACTTCCATGGGCAGTACYGTTCAGTGCTTGTCAACCCTCTCAATGAAGAAATTTTCCTGTTATTCAGTCTAAACCTCCAGTCTGTAGCCTCATGGGGCAGCTTGAGATTGTTTTGTCTCATCCTGTCTCTGATGAATGAGGCCACAACACTGAGCTAAAAATGTTTGAGACATGGATATGCTTGAGAKTATTAAGTGTAGGATGACTGCAAASTCTTGTAACATAACACAGGTAGGTAGAATATATATTTCACAGGACAAACAGAATACCCAAAATTGGCAGTGGAAGAAGRTTTGTGTTAAATTCATCATTGGAGTGATTGCTGAACAATATGGAAATAGGTAAACTTTCTGGGTCATTGTAAAATAAATTTTCTGGCTGCATTAGTATATGAATAGCCTAACTAGAGATGTAAGTGTGCTGAAGAAGCAGCTGAGGTGAAACAGCTTTTATTATATAGAGTAAGAACAGGCRAAAACAACATATAATGATTACCATATGGATACAAAAACTGACCTAACTGGACAGAAGATAATCCATTTATTCCAGTGCTGCAAGTCCTTTAACTATTCTTACTCCAATTTTTACATTATATAATTTCTTCTCGTTTTGGAATAAGTATACCATTAGAAAACCTCTAATTCTTATACAAATCATTGGGGGACAACCTTGTTTTGTGAATGTCTCATTTCTTTAACAGGCTTGCACTGTAAAAAATATASAGTTTTTTTAAATGGCAATTTTGAAGTTACCTGAAACTGGTTTTGCTCATGATTTTGCTTAATGTTAGAGCAGTGCTTAATTCTAACATGAAATGGACCGTCTAACCAATGATAAATCTTCCCATACAAACACTGACATTCTAGACAACTAATTCCATAAGATAGAAAAGAAAGAGGTGGCTGTCTTCCCCTTTTGTCCTCTCCCACATCTTGAATCATGTAGCAAATATCTTCAAGAGTTTCTAAATCATTTGGTGATTCCCACCTGAAAAGGAATCAGAATGAATTTGTATTGCTGTGTAGGACCTGGATACACTCTGGACAGGCCTAGAAGGAAAAAAATCTATTATCTGGGAAGGTTATGGGACTTTTGGTATACATTAATTGAATATGTGAAGAGAAAAGCAATTACTTTACTGGGAGTAACTAATTGAGTACTGACCAACAGACCCTTTTTTCTAGATTTTACCAGGGTTCCTAGCACTTACAGCTGTTGCAACACTACCAATTTGCAGGAATGGAATAGTGAGCTTGAAGAGCCAATGACTATCAGATCAGATGTTGTGATAGTTTGTAATACCCTTGTCTTGTGTTCATTTTATGATAACACTCTATTCCTATATTCCATCTTGTATGCCCAAAAGGTGTCTGTGCCTTTAAATGCAACCCAGAAGAAGGGGCAGGGGTGGCTGGGAAGGCAGTGCGGGTGGTTAAAAGCCGGGGCTGCCATGCAGCCACGGGCTTTTGGAGCTCAGCTTGGCACTGCGGAAGTTCCGCTTGCTGTGTGCAGAGGAGTTCCATTGTTGCCATTTAGCTAGCTCGGGTTTGTTGGCTTAGACAAACAGCTCTCCCTCGACTGCTACCCCTTCTGCAACTCCTGTGATTTTCTGGAGCAGATTGGCAGGGCTGCAGTCTGAGAACCAGGAGGCAAGTGCCGACCAGCCAGGTGCTGGTAGGGACAAGCCATGGGCGCTGGTCCGTCTTGTCCCGGACTCCAGAGAAGCCAAGAYGGCGAGAGAAAAGCACACCGAGCCCTCTGTTTCATCCACAGTGAGGAGAGGACTGCCAACAGCTTGCCACTGTTGCCTGAGCGGCCACATGGACTTTTGTTTCTTTTTTTTCGTTGGACAATAGCCATGCCATCTTTCTCCGCACCACGTTCCGAGCAGCTGTGGGGGGAGGGGGCAGTATGTGTTATGGGAGCTTTAATTATCCAACAGTTACTCATWYTTTTACCTGTGTCYTGTGGGCACCTTGTTTTGTTAATAAACTATTTTTTTCTTTACTTTTGCCCAAACATCTATTTCATATTGRTGGGAAAAATTGTCAAATTTTTTCACTTCAAAGGAAACATTTACTCTGTAACATTTTTCTCTGAAAACACTGTCTCGAACCGAGACAACCCTTTATACAGCAACGTCAGGAAAAAAAAACAAAAAACACTGGGACTGAACACCCAGAAATACTTTGTGCAAAACTATCAACTCAAATACCTGCTATGRGAGAATACAGACTCTCATCTATATTTCTGCCTTATGTAATTAGAAAATAAGTGCAGATTTCAAGTATTCACTGACCTCTGAGTGCACTTTGTTATAAACACATATTACAGTATTGGCTTTCGCAGACATTAAGATGGGTGCCATCTGTACAATGCTGCCTTTTTTGGATAAGTAACTTGGTTATGCAGACACAGTGGTGAAATAATCACTAGTGGTTTTGGTTTTTCTTTTGTAACTCAGATACAGTTATAATACAGMTGATGCTCTCGTTTTAGAGTACTTGTTATTGTAAATTAACTGATGTRTTATGGCTTGTAACTTAAACATTTCCATGAAGGATTTTTTTACACATTATAGTAAAATTATACAAAAGCTGCAGGAAGAGCCWCYAAGATTCTGAATGGGGCCCTGGCTGCAGSTGCACTGACCAAAAAGATAAGGAGAAAAGAATGCATGAGAAAAGGATCACAGTTTAACACCTCTAGGTATGGGCTGCTGAATCAGCACAGATCCTAATAGCAAAAAGGATGGGAATGGAAGGAAGAGGGGCTTTGGAATGTGTAGTAAAGAAGCCATTTGGTCAGAGGAGCTCGTGGAACTTCCGTGCTTGTGTTTTGCTGTGCAAAGGAGCCTGGCTGGTGGGACCCCCAACCTTCAGACAATCATATCTGTATGGACAGGCCAGGGGTGTCGTGACCCACTAGGGSCTGCTGCTATGGRCACTTCCCCATCGACAAGGACCCTCTCCTGAATAGGGGACACACTTACACTTCCCCAGGAGCATAAACATCATCACTGCTCATGCTCTAAAAAGGCAGATCCATGTTAAACAGTTCCTGAAAAGGTTTGAATTTGCATAAATGCCTATGAATAAGCATTAAGGTGATGCAACATGAAAAGTATTTAAAGATGTCTCCTGTCAATAGCAGGTGTGCCTCTGGCAAAATGCCYAGCACCCAGTGCCAAATCCTTTTGCTTTTATGTATCCTATTGTCGTTTATTAAAACCTTTTAAGTTTTAATAGAAGAGTGAACTTTGTTTTTCACAACTTCATATCACATTTATGTTCAAACATCCTTGAACAGGTAAGTAAGTAGCAGTTATGGATTAAAAAAACTACATACATGTACATCATGTGAAGAAATTAATACTTAGGCTTTTCTGCTAATAGTAGTTCCAAATTGTAAGTACTTTCTTTCACTTAACTGGATTTTTTATTTAGGCTTACTTTTAATGATGATAAATATATATTGAGCAGCTGGGAGGCCTACAAAGAGAGAACCCTTAAACTGGGGACACTGCACAATCACAGAGTAATAGCATGTGACAGATGCTGGCAATCCATGAATGGATAGGTTCAGATAAACACTTTTGGAGTAGATTCATGAGTTTATGTTTCAGTTTGGCGGGCACACAATTAGATTTTTACTACAGAAGACTGCATAGAACACTAGATTAGATTAGATTAGATTAGATTAGATTAGATTAGATTAGATTAGATTAGATTAGATTAGATTAGATTAGATTAGATTAGATTAGATTAGATTAGTAGTGTTATTGGAGCTGGTGCTCACTGACACAGATGAGTTCTTTGAAAGTGATGAAGCTCACAGGCAGCCTGGGCTGTGTCCCAGGAGCGGGGCTGGGCCGGAGAGGCGGGATTGTGTCCCGGACGGATTGGGCTGGGCTGCGGGGGCGGGAGCAGGAGCAGGGCCGGGCAGGGCTATTCCGGAGCCCGCACCTCTCCCAGGGCTCAGGGCCGTTCCGGGGCATCCCCTGGCCCCGGCCCCGCTCTGCACAGGCCACTGTCCCCGCCCCGCATCGCCCCTCAGTAAATCCCGCTGGGTGCTGCGGCTTCTGACCTCAGCCCGCTCCTTCTCCGACCCCACCTCTCCGCTTTCCGCGAAAAAGGCGCTGCAAAGGGTTGGGATGAACAAATTGTAGGAAACAATCTTGTCCTAGCTGGCAGGGTTTCAGACCTACAAACCTGTCAGAGAAAGGGATTGTGGAGGCAGAGCTCAAAGCGCCCGTGTGTTCCAGTTTAGCAGTTTCTCTAGACGGTGTTCTGCACGGGCTTTCCAAAGATCACCGGCTGTTTAAACCTCACCCCCCATTGTCCTGAACACGGCTGCATTCACACCGAATTGTTTGGCTTTTTCCACATCTTCTTTCACTGTCATGAACATAACTACACTGATAGCTGCAGTTTTATGTGAAATATTTAGGAAGCTGTTTGCGCTATTGTATGATGGCCTTTTGTTTGTTATAGAAAAAAGAAAGGGTACACATTTCTTCCATGCTCCAAGTGCTTGATGGAGAAATAGACTCCAATTATAATATTCAAATCTGGCCACCTRCTATGATTAAGATCCCACATGCATGTAAAAGCAGCGTGACCTCCAATCTTCATGCTGCCATCACTTCAGAAAGCAAAGTTGTCTTCAYGCCACAAACCCCTGAAAGGTATACTTTGGGGAATTAGCAACCAGTGTTCTCCAAAACACATTGCTCACCAGCTGTTAGTTGGTAACAACAACTACTTCTCCTCTTAGAATGATAGAATCTTTTAGAGTGGAAACGGTGTTTAAGACTGAGACCAGCCAAAAAACCTAATACCATCAAATCCTCCWCTAAAACATGTCCCAAATCATCACACCTATGGATCTTAGAAATACCTCCAGAGATAGTGTTAGAGACCCAAGGCATTACTTTATTTTCTGGCCAGGATATCGTTCTGGCCAGGATGTGCAACAGAAATAATTTCATCCCCACACAGCCCAGGTGTGCAGAGAAAATCATTCCATGACACGTGAGTTTTACAAGACTTTCTCCAAACTTCATACAGTCAAAATCCATAGAACTATATTGGTTCAATGCTCACTGGTCCAACGTAGTTCTTAGTATTTGGGTTTCTACTGGATCTGGATTTCTTTGCCTCCCATGCTAATAAGGTCCTGCATCTTATCTCTCTTTTCCCAGATGAGGGGCCACCGACCATGCCGGGGGGAGGTTTGGGGCTGATGTTCTGTTAATGGCCTTTGATGGTTGTTGATGGTCCTTATCTTTTTGTGCTTCTCCCAGTCTGTTGAGATGTTAAGCTCCTCAGGCCTCACCTGGTGGGTGAGAAGAAATCGCAGCGCCCTTCCCCTGGGCAAAGGCAATTAAAATCTCTGCCTGAAGTTACATTAAATTTTTTTAAACTGGCATATTTTCCAACAYTGGTGCAACTYGGTGCTGCTTCCTCTTATCCTATAATTTCTTATTTGGAAACAAGAGCCCTACACCCCCCTGCTACAGCCTCCTTTCAACTAGTTACAGGGAGTGATAAGATCWTYCCTGAGCCTCCTTTTCTCCAAGCTKAGAGAAGCTGTTCTCAAGAYCTTTAAAYAGTTTCACTGCTTTTSTTTGGACACCCTTCCTCAGGWCTAACATACAGAYTCAAGSCTATTYGTTCTCAYGTTTRAACTGTGAAAATCAAGAACTCAGAGCATGCCGTACCTTGACTTTTCCATTTTCTATAACCTGGCTATTTTCATTTTAATCTCTCTTCCCCTTTGGCCGATTATCTGTCCYTTATATCTCATACCCACAGGTTTGRATAGAATCAGCACTAYCACWTTTGAAGCCACAGACCACRCACCTTCAAMCAGTATAAAGAAATATTATCTTTTTATGCAGCAGACCAGGGTGTTAATGAAATACTTAGCTGCTAGTAAAACAACACAGCTCCTTTTGACACACAAGACTTTTCTGCACTGCAAGAATTCCTGTTCTGCCTGAAGCTTTTGCATTCCTCCTTTCCTTCTAAACTCCCCTTGTCTTGATGAGACCTGATAACAATGAATTTTATTGATCACAGTTCTTTATTCTCTATTCTGAAATGATGCAATCATGACATAATCACTTTCTTCACGTCTTTTACACCCTTTTTCATTTGGATTTTTCAGTTTTTATAACCTCTTTCCGGGTAAAGAGGGATCCTATGATGTGATTACTTTCATTCAAATAAGTCTTTTATTTTGAGTGTCCTCTAKTTACTTGGAAAGTGACTTTAGAATATACTATTCAAAACAATCTAAAGTTTGAACTGTAAAATTACAACTAAGCTTGAAGATTTAGTATGTATAGATTAACTCAAAGGACTAACCAAAACCTGCCAGAATTTATAAATTTTGTATTGCAAAACAGTAATTGCAAAAGTCCAGTGACTGACAAACAAATGGGTATGATTTGAAACACCTGAAACATTTTGTGCTTTGATGTAATCTTAAGTGMTAAGTAGTGACAAAGCATAAAAGACCAAATAGAGGTATTCATATTGTGAATAATCAGATTAATGAAATGAGGTACCAATATATTAATTCATTCACACCCTTGGTGTGGAGAGGGGATATCTTAATTTTAGTCTAATAAAAGATAATTCTATGTGCTGGTTTGCAACTGGGGTTTTTAAAACTTACAAAGACTTTACATCTTACGTGATGATGTACCTTTCGTTCCTGAACGGTAACCTTGAGTCCTGGTTTTCCCATAGGTTTGGCTTTGTTGTTGAATTCTGAAAAAAAATATTGTAAATATCATGAGTAGACTAAAAGAATATTTTAACTTCCTTCTCTAAAAAATAAAACTTCCTAGACTAATTTGATTTRTATTTTTAGAAGGAGTCTATATCATGACGCAAATTGGTTTCTGTTAAACACCATTGACGCTTAAAGAAGATGTTATGCGTTTGGTACTTTTTATGTCATAAAATAGTAAGAATTTTGCTGAAGGTTGAAAAGTAGCTGCCCCTGGCCAGATGAAAATGTGATACATGTACATGTAACATGTTATACMGTTTAAACAGTTTGCAAGTGCAGTTACCTTTGTCACTTAGGTATGTAAGGGAAGAAAACCAGTTCTATGTGCAAACAGTGTTTGTTGAGACTGCAGAGAAAGTCTGGTAGTGAAAGCTTTTATCTTCCATCTTCTGACTGGCATTTTGCTCGTGGATTATATAAAGATTTTTGTGTGGTTCTCAGGTCAGGCCATGTTTAATGCACACGGGTGTTAAAGGTCTCAATAGCGAATTCCTGTACATCTGCACCAGGTCTGTGCATGTGCAGATGCATTTCAAGTTCATTTGCATTCTGAGGCCAAACTGATTCCTCTCCCTTCCCTGCCCTCCTCACCTTTCCCTTCCCTTTCTCTTTTATCTTCCCCTTTCTCTATCCTTTTGCTTTTAGCCATCCCTACCTTCCCCCGATGGATCGTTTAGCTCCTGGCCAGACAGTGGAACAGCTATTGTGTTGTTATTGCTATCTTGGTTTTATTTTGGGGTGTTTTTTTTGTTTGCTTTATTTTTTTTTATAACTGAGAAAGTTACCTCAGCATCATGAAACAGTAGAAGGGCATTCTGAATATTTGGAAGCAGTTACTCTAATCTAGTGGAGGTGTGTGTGATTGTTAGTGAGGAATGTTTCCTGGGAGCCCTTAGTGTTTAAAAAATTACATAAAGAAGGGTGGTGTCAGCTGAAAGATATGTCAAGTGAAATTTAGAGCAACATGGATGTCAGTGCTTTGCATTGTCGTGACAAAGTGCCATTTATGCAACCCTTTTTTACATTGAAATCAGGATGAAGTAAGTCTCAGCATGCATCAGCAAGCTCCAAAGACAAGTGTTGACAGCTGCCGAAGCATAAAGGTATGTTGAATGTACGTGCAGTCAGGGAAGTGATAGCAGATGTGTGTGACCACAAAAAAGAACCTGAGGCAACAAGAAGTGTTTTGATGGATGCTGGTGAGAATTTTATGATTATGGTAAGTAATATCTCYGTAATTTACAAAACATTATCAGTGTTCACTGCTTATAATTTTTTGTCAGATAAGAAGTGAATTCAATCCTGATTCAGTGTATATTTTTGTGATACAGTACTTGCTGTAAGGAAAATTCAGGCTCTTTTTTATGCATGAGCAGATTTCTTTGAATACAAATGGAAATAATATCTGTAGTGCTCTCTTGTGGGGTCACAGGGAAGTTCAGCAGCTTTGGCGTTCATCTGGTACACAATGGGGAAGACAACATTTAACAAGTTTAATAAATCTGTCTGTCATGCCTATTGAGAAACACTCTAGGTATAGCAATACTCAGTTCAGTGGTTACACTCAGTGAGCCCCCTTTTTAAAATCAGTTCAGCATGGGGGACAAGTTAAAGTTCAGTAGATAGTTCAAGAGAGAATTGGAACATTTAGAACTTATTTTTGAGTTTAATGGTTTATTGCTATGAAGACTGAACTTACCATCTTATTTGTTGTACTTGTTTTTGAGCTTTAATCAGCAGGTGAACCAAGTTTACTTCCTACTGCTTTGTCACACAGACTAGCAGCTTGGTGCTAGCAGCTTGAAACAACTAGGCATCTTTGTARAAGGGAGACTAAGGGGATCAAAAGAGTCAGGGAACCAAAATCTGATTTTCTCTCTCAAATATTATTTCTATTTTGTGCATATTCAGAGTTCAAAGTATATGTTGAGATATCTCTAAAAGAAGACTTAGATTTAACTCTAGTAAACAGATCATACTATTTCTTTTCTCTCAAAGGACCTTTCCTTTGGAAAATGTTATCTCAAGTTCAAGCCTAGTTTTAAGGTTCAAGAATATTTTTTTTTATTTACACAGAATGACAATTAACTCTGACATAAATGGAGGCTTTAAGATGCAGCTGATAAAGAGATGAATCCAAAGGGTCAGAAGTACCTGAAGCACTATGCTCAGACCAAGGCAAAGTCTATGTAGCAGCATGTGAAAAATGAAGTTCACTCTCCTGTTAAAATTTAAAAGGTTTTAGTAAATGACAATAGGGTACATAAAAGCAAAAGGAT
>NW_026623615.1:584523-593245 GCF_030028575.1 Malurus melanocephalus
ATTGTACAAATAGCACCCATCTTAATGTCTGGGAAAGCCAGCATTATATGTGTTTATAACAAGCACTAGCAAGTTTCCCTGACTAGCACTTGTTTAAAGTTTATACTGATATATGAGGCTGGCATWATCTTGTGTTATTACCTCCAATCACTAGAATTGTGTGTGGAATTCTTTGGCAGGCATGCCAATGAAAATAAGTACACTTTGCCAAAAGGGACTCAGAGGTCTGTGATTGTCTCCTTTTTCCTGCTGCTTCCAGATGAGTGAGCTGGTGGGAAAGYGAGCTATGGAAATTCTTACCTTTTCCTGTGTGCACTGTGAGGCGGACACCACTCTCAGGATTGCTCTTCATGGAGGAGAGACCCTGAAGAAGGATCTCAGCAACTGCTTAGCTTCCTGACAGAGGTGTTTTTTGTGCTCTGTGCTTCCACATGAATAACATCATCCACCTCTTTATATGTTATACCAGAAATGCTGAATATAGAAACAGATTCTGGCATACTCTGTGTGACATAAAATATATCCAGATTCTCGAGGACAAAACCCTGGGTTACTGTGTTCACTATGGTCCAGTTTTCTGACTTTAAAAGTTTGGGCTGGAGAATTCATCACTTCCGACCTGATCTGGAASTGATGGATTCATCACTGRTTGAACAGCAGATCCTGGAGGGTCRTGATCATTGGCACAGGGGCTGATTGGAGGCATGTCACTTGTGGTGCCCCCCRGTTCTATATTGGGCCCAGTGTTATTTAACTTGTTCATCAGTGATGTGGATGAAGGGGCAGATGCCTCCTCAGCAAATTCTCTGATGACACAGAGCTGGGAGGAGTGGCAGATACCCCAGGGTGCTGTGTAGCCCTTCAGAGGGACCTCGACAGGCTGGACAGGCAGAGAAGAACCTTCTGAAATTCAGCAAGGGCAAATGCAGAATCCTGCACCTGGAGAGGAACAACCCTGACCACCAGTACAGGCTGGGGGTCAAACTGCTGGGAAGCAGCCCTGTGGAGAAGAAGCTGGGGGTCCTGGTGACAACAAGCTGTCCAAGAGCCAACAGTGGCCTTGTGTCCAAGAAGGCCAATGGCATCTTGGGGTGCATTAGGAAGAGCCATAATGGATGTGTTAACATTTTAGAARTATTTTAGGATTTATATTAGGAAAGTTGTGTGCAGCTATTCAAGGCATGTATTGTTTATCATACAAAGCCAGGTATAGGTGTTACTTTTAAAAGCAGAATCTGGTTGAAGTGAACTTTATTTACTTGACATGTGGGTGGACCTCTTTTGTTGACAGTGTAAGTGGAAATACAGCTTTTTTAGTAAGTTGGTGACCATAARCATTCATTAAGAGCCTGAGCCTAGACATGGATGATGAACTACTTCAAAACTTCCAGAGTTTTTCTCTTGCAAATATTTTCAACATTTGTTTTGGGGCTTGCCACCAGCTCTGAGCCTGGGAATCTTGTGAGTCTGCACAGCCCATCTGYTCACTCTCTCTTTGATCCTTGGAATATGAAAGGGAACAAGTTCTTCTGGCCAAATTAGTTCAAGGTAATCAGCCAGTGTATCAGATTATTCATCATCTGTCCCACTGCCTAGACAAGAAGACAGTTCATTCTGCAGATTCCAAAAAAACCCACCAAAACCCCAGAGACAGAAGAATATTGCAATCAGGGAAGAGCTGTGATTCTTTGTGTTCTTTGCTTTGCCCTATTGACGTTTCCAGGAAAAACTCTTTCAGTCCTTCACCTGTCCTCTGTTGCTCAGTGTTCTTTAGCACCTAATTCATATATGATCCAAAAAAAAAAAAAAGCAGGATGTGGAAGTGCACAGTCTCATGTAGGCTCAAAGCAGGAGAGAAGATAGGGGTCAAAGCAATACTGTATTGAGACTCTTGTCCTGGACTCTTCGAAGAGTTTCAGACTGCTATGCTCAACTTCCCTTTGTTACAGAAGACTGATCCCTGAAATGTACCCTGAATATGAGGATATGACTGTGGAGCACCAGTAAATACAGGAGCTTTGCTGACAGGGACAGAAGCAGCACCCCAGACCATCCAGTAACTTGGAAATGGAGTGCTGTATGCTGCTTGGGAAAGTTACTAGCTATGTCCACTGAATGGAGAAGCATTTTCTCCTGAGCTGGAAAACCCCACCCACTCAAATATTCCCATGCCTTATAAAATAAATGGTTGTACATCAGGGAAGGTGAACCCTCTTTCTGTCAGTTCTCTTACTGTTAGGTAGCCACATCCTGTTGTGCAGCTAAGCCAAATCAACCAACTTAAATAAATGTTAAAAAGATTAGTTAACAAATACAGAGATGYAACTGAGGGATGAGTGGTTATTGGAAAAAAAAAAAAAAAAGAGACAAAGTAAAATACTGCAGATCTAGATTTTGCCTCTAATTGGTGCATAAGAGACTATTGTTGGAATTAWAATGTTCAGAAATGTGATATTTTTGAGACCTGATAAGTATCTTATTTTTGCACAGCTTCTAGGCTTTTCAGAGCTGCTGGCTGTGCTTAGCCAACATAAATAGCAGGAGCAAGGGCTTTACTAGGAGTTAAGGCTCCATATAACTATTCAGTTTTCAGTTTCTTTCTGTGTATGGATACAGTATAAAATGCCATTATTTCTTCTGTAGTATTTTGATGTAACACAAAAGTGGTTTTCTTGTACACTATTATATTTACCAAGATTTCCAGAAAGGATGCAGACTTTCTTTGGCCTGGTTTTCTACAGYTGCTGCTGATATAATGTATTTTAAATAATCTGTCTCTTGGCTGCAGAAACACGGCATAATTCGTCCCCTATGGTGGGAGTTGTATGTTGTCTGTGCAATCTGAAATATTTATTATCTTACTCTGAGACACTGACTTTAGAACTGCAGAGCTGCAGGTGGATTTCAGTCTCTGTGAAAACTGGGTTAACTTGGTCTTCCTGTGTTCAGAGACCAAAAAGGAACTTCTCTTGATGATGGAATGTAMSAGTTTTTAYAGAACATTCTTCTCACCATTATTCMATAGCTTACTTTGGTTTACAAATATCTTGATGTCATCACAACCTGCTTGGAGTGACCAGCATTATCGAAGTATGTGCTGCATGTATTTGTCATTCTCTAGTGTTAGTATGCATTGCAACAGATCCACCGAGATTGATACAGGRTCTAGAAATTRCTGAATTGACCTGGTAAGAAAGAARGATGYCGGTGCACTTTGAGAAAGAGAGATTTTAAAGGGCACAAAAACTTCCRCATGTTTCTTCTGGAAGGCTGTTGCATCAGTGATGAGTGACATTGTGAAAAGAGCCAGTAAAATTCCCAGTAGATGGTCAGGACAAATGAAGAGGCAATAATGAAATAAAAAAAAAAAATCAAAGTCTCAGGTCAGCAGTTTACGTCTCTTAAGCAGTGAACACCCTGTCCCCAACTTCCCACTAGTTAATGTGTGGCTGAATCAATGTCAGAGCAACAGACTCTTTCAGAGATTCTTCACTGATTTATACAGCCAGTATGTGAGGAGATTTATCTGAGCTTAGAATGCTTACAGAATCAGAAATGCTTGAAATAAACAAGTAATTGTTGTTGACATGAACAATATGAATTAGTTGGAGTTCTACTGTTAATATACAAAGTGAAATTTCTGCATTTACATATTTTCTTTTCTTTTCTTTTCTTTTCTTTTTTAAGGAAGAGTGTTCTTTCCTGATCTGAAATGGAATTTGTCTGTTCTTGTGCCATTCCATAGGTCATAGCGTGATGCACAAACTAGCTCTAAAGCAGTGAGTAGGAATAGGTGAATATGTAACTATATCCTAGAATCCCAGAATGACTGACTGGGTAAGGTTGAAAAGGAGCACTGGAAGTCATCTCATCCAACATCCTTCCTCAGGCAGGTTCCACCAGAGCACATTACTCAGGACTGTGTGCAGGTGGCCATATAATTGATCAGTGAAAAGATAAATAGGATCTTAGAGAAATCCAAGAAATTACTAGTTTACAAATCTTTATTTTAAATTTTGCATTTTAGTAATATATACATATTTTGAAATCTAATACTGGCTTTTAAAGAGGCTTGTGAACACTGGGTTCTGCAAATATTCAGTATAGCTTTTCATAGCTCAGTATAGAAGTGTATGACATTGAAAAAACCCAAACATGATATACCCAGTRAAGAACTGCTACGTGTTTTATTGATGAACAATGTTTAATATCCGTTGTATTACTAATTGCATTATATGGCATCCCAATGTTATTAAATGCATATGGGAGTGGGTGAAAGTGTTGTTTATTAATATCTGTTATTTCAGGAAAGATAAAGTACTTATTAAGGTATCAGTAACCATGRTGTTCACAGAAAACTAGTATTAAAAGTAGTGTTAATAGGGACAAATAAAATACATCTTAAGAGACATCTGTAGTTCTTAATATGACACTTTTTTTGATGCTAACTGGTGTTTAAATTCCAGTTGAGATTGTAATTATTTTTGTTAAAMTTACAAGAGGAGATATTCTAAGGTACTTGAAATTATAAATATAAATTATGTTTTTGAATTAACAGATTTATGCAAAACTTAAATTAACTTCCATAATGGGTATTAATTAGAGTTGGAATTATTTTAACGTCATGGAATTTATCTGAAATTTGTGGGCCGAGGTGGTGTACTGAACAGACCAAGATGTTTCAGGTGAACCAAGTTGCTTTCTTGACTTTATTCTGAGTGAAAATTAGACAGGGGAACTTCTTYCTGTTGCATCTTAGCAACCAGAAGAGAGTGTGACATTCATAGTAGTGAATGTGCTGTAGCTGCATTTCTTCATCCCCACCAGGGATGGGATTTCTCATTCCATTCACAGTGAGCTGGTATTGATCGATAAGGAGGGTGCTTTTGGACCCAGGTGAGACACAGCAATTCAGATAAGCTAAAACTGCTAGAGGTGTCAAAACATTTATGCAAACTCTGGCTATGTTAAACCATATGTACTTTACTGTGATGCAATTTGTTTTATCTCAAGAGGATTGGTGTAACTAGCGCCTCCTAGTCTAASACAAATACAAACATCCCGCATTTGATGGCAGTTGGCAGATTTACCCTAGTTTTGAGTCTACCTCAAAGTTCTCATAGGAGTGCAATTTTCTCTTCTGCAGAGGTCAGTGGACCTGTCCTCATTTGTTTGCCAAGAGGGTGATGAAGCCCTGGAAGAGGGTTCCTAAAGAGTTGGTCTATGCCCCAAGTCTGTGTAAGTGTTTAAAAGGCATTTGGACATTTGTCCTTAATGACATGCTTGACTTTTGGTCAGTYCTGAATTCATCAAGAGTTGGACCTGATGATCATTGTAGGTCTCTTCCGGAAACAGTCTATTCTATTCTGTTCTAAGGAGAAGTAGAAATAGTTGCTTATTTCACTTGCAGGTTGACATTGCCTTTTGATCAGTCCCTCTAATACACAGCTGCTGCAGCTTTATTTTTAAAAAAGCTCTAGGGCTCTCCAAAAGTCAGTTGTAGCTCACCTTCCATAAAGTCAAGAGTATTAAAGTTCTGATTCAGCAAATCCCATTGCTTCTAAGCATATAGATTTAGATTTCAAGTTWCATGAGAACAGAGTTGGGTGAATTGAATTTTAGGCTCTAGTGGGGACAACTTCTTGTATGCAGCTTTAAAAGGTCTTTTATGCCATGAATTATTTTGCAGCTGGAGTCAGGAGCAMTTAATATTCATAGACACATTTTAAAAGTGCAGCTGTCATGTTAACATGGTCCTGTGGAGGTACATTTTAATCTGACAAGTCAAATAAACTAGTATATTTTGTAGTTACTGGCTTTTTTTGCTGAGTCTTTAACAAAATAGGGATTGATGCCTCCTGAAAGATGGAGTTTAGCCTCTGACAAAGTCCACATCAAAAAAATTCTGTTGATCTTTCCTCCTCACCTAAAAGAGATACCATGGAATTTGTAACCAGATGGTACAGATGGAATTTGTAACCAGATGGTAATAATCAGGGAGTCCATAAACTATTGTTATTGTCCAATAAATGCCTTTGGCAGCTGGTGAACCTTGGAGGAGCATTAAAATGGGAGGAAGATTGTGACCAGGTCAGCATTACTTTTTAGGAACTGTATTAAACAAACTACAGTTCTAKACTTTATTTTCTCTGTTTAAATAGCTGAATTTATCTGACATGAATATTGGTCTTCACTTACTAGTGCTGATCAGAGACAATGTGTGTGTAGTACTAATAGTATTAACATTGGCAATTTATCAGCACACAAAACGAATGATAGTCGGTATGTCAGTGTGTCAAACTGGCCCAATTCAGTTGTAATATAGGGAGGTTGAATTTCTTAAGAGAGAAACAGATGAAGTAATATATGAAGCAGATGAAGTAATATATGAAGTATATTAACTTACTTTAACAACCCATCTAATTTCTATCCTCTGTATCTGTGAATAGTCTATGTTTGATACGCTGAATGTGGAAACACTTTTTTTGGTATTATTATGCAGATAAAACTGTAGTTTGCAAATGAGCAAGAGAAATATATTGGCTYTTTCAATCAAGGAGGACTTTCATTGGAAGGAGTGAGAAAGTTGTGTGAAAAATGATGTTCACTCTCCTGTTAAAATTTAAAAGGTTTTAGTAAATGACAATAGGGTACATAAAAACAAAAGGATTYGGCACCGGGTGCTTGGCGATCTGCCAGTGGCACACCTGCTATTGACAGGAGACATCTTTAAGTACATTTTGTATTGCATCAGCTTAATGCTTATTCATAGGCATTTATGCATATTCARGCTTTTTCAGGAACTGTTTAACATGGATCTGCCTTTTTAGAGCATGGGCAGTGATGATGTTTATGCTCCTGGGGACGTGTAAGTGTGACCCCTATTCAGGAGATGGTCCTTGTCGATGGGGAAGTGTCCGTAGCAGCATCCCCTAGTGGGTCATGACACCCCTGGCCTGTCCATACAGAWATKATTGTCTGAAGGTKGGGGATCCCACCAGCCAGGCTCCTTTGCACAGCAAAGCACAAGCACGGAAGTTCCACGAGCTCCTCTGACCAAATGGCTTCTTTACTACACATTCCAAAGCCCCTCTTCCTTCCATTCCCATCCTTTTTGCTCTTAGGATCTGTGCTGATTTAGCAGCCCATACCTAGAGGTGTTAAACTGTGATCCTTTTCACATGCATTCTTTTCTCCTTATCTTTTTGGTCAATGCAGCTGCAGCCAGGGCCCCATTCAGAATCTTGGAGGCTCTTCCTGCAGGTTTTGTATAGTTTTGCTATAATATGTAAAAAAATCCTTCATGGAAATGTTTAATTCACAAGCTATAACACATCAGTTATTGTAAGTTAACCACAAGTATTTTAAAACGAGAGCATCAGCTGTATTATAACTGTATCTGAGTTACAAAAGAAAAACCAAAACASCAGTGATTATTTCACCACTGTGTCTGCATAAATAAGTTACTTAGGCAAAAAAGGCAGCATTGTGCAGATGGCACTCGTCTTAATATCTGTGAAAGCCAACACTTTAACATGTRTTTATAACAGTTGCAAGATTTCCAGGTTTTGATTGACAAGGCAAAGGTGATGTTCTCTTTCCTCCTACACATACCCAAATCCAAAATAAAAAACCCAAAGCACAACACTATTTAGAGCACAACTTTAAAAAATAACAGACCACTCTTTAAAAAACTAGATACACAAAAATATGGTCTTTTTTTTCTCTTTTTCCCCAACATCAGTATTACAATTAAGGAGCGCAACTGGTGCCAGACAGCTAGTTAAATATGGAAGAAAAAGATCAATCCTTTAACAAGTACCTGATCAGTATAATTAATACCTGAGTAAAAAAATCATTCCAACAGAGAGGAGGAAGGCTGAGCTGACAAAGCCAGTTAATTTATATGAGTTACTGCATAGTACATAATTGCTTCTTTTTTTCTTTATAATAAGTTTTATTGTAATTCTTTTTGTAGAGAAAACTGTTACTTTACTTCATTCTCATGAAAATTATTTCTATGATGGGTCCAAATTTAATGTTATACTATGTAAAGTCTATAGGTTTTTTTCAGTCATTAGGGATTGCTTGTCCTGTGCAAGAATAATAAAATAACATTCTTAGCTCTTTGCAGGAGARGCTGATGTAAAATCTCATCTACACAAAACAGAAAATAAGACTACAAATGTCATGGACTTTTCAAATTTTTCGTGACAGTTTGGCAAGGCAGACATTTTCTGTAGAAAGCAGCAGAATTTGGAGCTTCATGATAAACACTCTTAGCAAGCAGATTAACAATATTACTAATTTACTTGMGTATTCAAGCCTTATGTAATACCTCATATGGTGTTTTTGAGCTTTGGTGGCTAGGCTGAAGTTGTAACTTCGTTGTACTTTGTATGATTGGTTTATGACTTGGTAGAAGGGCTGGTCATGAACCTGATTCTGTCTGTGCTCGGCACTGGGTCACCTCYGAGCCGCGGGAGCCATCTGGTGGGAGCTATTAACAATCACGTGTATTCTCCCGCATCTTCCCCTTCTCTGACTAATTACGGTGGCATTTAGGAATTTTTAAAGGTTTTCAACACCCCAATATCCTTGCGATGTTGAAATCAGCATGGTCTTATTGCTAGAAACTGTGAATATGGTTGAGGGCTTATTTAGAGGTGGGGTTTTCATTTGGTCCTTTGTTCTGGTTTGTAAGAAGTTTTTTTTTTTTTTT
>NW_026623615.1:593330-642855 GCF_030028575.1 Malurus melanocephalus
TTTTTTTAACTTTATTTCAATCAATATGCTGTTCTTATCTCAAGGGTTTTGCAATTCTCTTCCCCTTCCTTCTCGGTAGAGGGGAGGGAGTGAGTAGCCATGTGGGACATCTGTGAGTGGAGATTGAGGTGAAACATTGGTACCTCAGCCTTCTACTAGCCTGTTATTACCAGTTTCCCAGTTGTGTTCATCAGAGRATTACACCTTCTTTGACCTCTCTTTTTTGGCTGAAATACCCATAGAAGCCCTTATTGTACTTTCCCTGGCCAAGTTCTGCTCCAGCCAAGCTTTGGCCTTTCTAACTCCATCCCTCCAGTATCAGGCAACATTCCTATGRCTGCATTCTAATAAAAATCTAGGACAATAGTGAAGTAGTTTATCTTGGAACTTTTGGACCACTAGTCCAAATAATAGCAGGTAAGCAGATAAAGAGGTCCAAATGTATTAGGTAAAAATATAAAAAGTTGTGTATATAYCTTAATGACTAGCTTATTCCATTTTGAAAGGGAAAACCAAAACTGATAAAAGTTTCAATCAATTTGTACATTTTTTGTCATACAGGGGTCAGTTATATCTGGCCATTTTCAGCATTTATAAAATTGTACAAAATGTTGTAAGCCCTGCATCATCATCGTCTGATACACATGAATTGGAGCTGAAAACCAGGAAAATAGTTAATACCTTGTCAAGTTCTATCTATTTCACCTTGCATGTTTCTTTACCACTCATGTATTTGAAGGCAAAATTAGAACAATACGAACCAAAAATCTGCATAAATTTAAAGCTTCCTAAGAATGACACAATCTAACAAAGATGTTCCTTCCCAATAATTTGAAGCATATTTGGGATTTTTCTATTGCTTTTGATAAAGTATTCAAATACTCCACAATGAGTTTACTTGAAAAGAAAAAAAAAACCAAACAATTGAATCTTTGAAGTATGGTGTGAATTTTTCACAGTGAAACAGATGTGGAATTATCTGGAAAGAGAGTATCAGCACTGCTTGAAAGACGTCTCCATCCCACTGACTGCCTAGCAAAACACAAGAGGTGAGGAAGGTGTTCATCATTGCTTCCCTTAGGAGGAAGCCATGGATTGAAAGAAAGAAGCATCATCTCTGCTTTTGTGATAGCTGGGTGGCAGAGGCTTTTCTCCTAGCCTGGATAGATTTTGAAAGCTTTCCCATTCAGTATCACAATGAAACMATCATTTCTCAAATAACAGGAAAGAAAAGGCCCTCTGTTTCTCAAAGCAAGAGTAATAAAATGCTTACCTGGGAAGTTATGAGAGAGTTTTGATGATGCTCTGTTTTGTTTAGCTTGTCTTGTACTCAGYCTTCAGTCTCCTGTCACCAGCAGGTTTCCTGGATACCTACGCTCTGAGCTCTTTTAGAGTCTTTTATCTTTTCCACTGCAACAACTGAATTAGTTATTCCTTGCTGATAGGAAGGGCAAAACAGAGGGACATCGTTGTAGGTCAATGACTGTAGCACCTTGGTCTTTCCTTATGGCTTTAGCTTTTAGGAGAAGCTCTATGCAGACTCTGGGAAATCATCCCCATTGAAATCATCATGTGAATCCCCAGCATAGTGTCTTTCACAGAAAAAAAAGTGGAATACACATCACCTTCTGTAAGTGAAACTCTGAGTGCTTTTTTGTATGGCATAGGAAYGATACAGAAATATTCTTATGTGTGTGTGTTGCCCTGGTCTTATTGTTCCTGCTGGGTGGTGGTCTGTATTTACCTGAGTTATCTTTTACATAAATATGAGAGCTTAAAAGCTCTCTGAGTCTGAGTAAAAATCTCTCAGTTGATTAGTGCAGACTCACAATATAGCTCTAAAATAGAAAGCAGCATGTGACTGTTCACTCTGGCTTCCCAGGCTTCTGCTAGCAGCAAACAGCAGCTGCAGATAAAAATAGAAGGTTGTAAGCAACCAAGATCTTTAGTTAAATATAGAAGTCACTCTTCATGACAGYAAGGAGTCCAGAACAACAATGAAGTCTCTCCGATTCATTAGTGCTGAAGCATTCGTGTCAAATGCAGAGTTCGCCAGGAAGAATCTTGGTGCTGTTTCCCATGATCTTTTTCCTCTTCTTTTTAAAGCCAGCTATTTACTGGAGCAAGGGGAAGTGATTCACGACTTGGTAGAGAACTGGCCTCTTTTTGACTTCAACATGGGAAAACTTTTGGGAGCTACTCTGGACTACCAGGAAGATCTAAGCCATAGAACTTGCTCAGTGTGCTTGGAGARCTGTCTGACAGGGCTGAGAGACTATGTGCTGAATCAGTCTTCTCCCTACATGAAAAAGTTGAAACTTGTCGACCTGACGGGTATAAAAGATGTCGAAGTTCAGTTCTGTAAGTGCAAGAAGACAATGGGCAGGTGGGCCAGGACGCAACTGCTCTCCAAGCTTTGTTCAGAACTGCTGCTTTACCTGCAACAAGCACAGTGCAACCCAGGTACCTCCAAAATCAGCATCAGTGTGCTCATTGACTTGTTTGTTACAGAGCGGAACTATGAGCTGGTGGTGCAGGCCCTGCTGAAGAAATGCAGTTGTCCGCTGAAGATCTGCTGTGTGGGATTCAGATCTGACAACCTCACCTTGCAGAAATTCTTCTACATCATAAAGCTCACCGATTCCTCCTTGTTGCGTAAATTGGAAATAGTTCATAATGTTCACTTGGAAATGGAGCACTTGGAAATGCTCTTCAACAGCATCCACTTCCCTCTGTTGATGTCCTTGACCTTGCCAGCACGAACATTCAATGTGCGGAGATTCACAGCTACTGATGAGCAGATCCTCACTAACATTGGAGAAAAGATGGGTGAAATGAGGCAGCTCACCGAGCTGAGTATGTCATTTTCTGTCCTCACTGGAAGAATACAGAAACTGCTCAGGTAATTTGGTCATCCTGCTTTCACTCACACTATAAAGAAAAGCCACCAGCAAGTTGGAAATCTCTGAGAGTAAGAGAAGTGGGTGTGTCTTGGGGGATGTGTGGGAAGAGGCAGAAGGAAGCTGGGAAAGATTATTTGGTGGGGCAAATTGACAGCCAATGGAAACCTAATASACTTTGAAGAACTGATTATTTTGATTGGTCTTCCAGAGTCCACCTGGTGCGATTATACTTTTAGYTACCTTATAAGAGAGTGGCACACCCAGGCATTTTTTTATTTGAGTTCGTGTATTAATCAGCTTSCACTAGTGGTGCAAGACCTAAGTCATGTTCCAAGTATTTTTTAGAGTGTCTAGTGAATTTTTGTCCTCTAAAAACCAGTCAGTACATATGCTTTTCCACAGCTACTGTATTTTAAGGAGGGCAGGGGAATAGTAGATTTTGATTTGAGTCTTTGATTTCAGTTGKTTTTTTTGTGTCTTTTTATGTCAAGACAAGAGAGATCTGACTTTTTTTCTATGCAGCAAATTAAGCTGATACATGAATATTTATTATTAATGAATTCCTGTGAAAAACTGGCAATTTWAAAAAA
Organism: Malurus melanocephalus; assembly: GCF_030028575.1. Lineage (NCBI taxonomy): Eukaryota > Metazoa > Chordata > Aves > Passeriformes > Maluridae > Malurus > Malurus melanocephalus. The sequence goes on from NW_026623615.1 coordinate 596,824, forward strand.
AATGGCAAGCTGCCAGTGAGCAGTATTCGTATTGAAACAGGAAATAAGTTGATTGGAAGCTTTACAGACCATCTGAAAAAAAAGTCAGATAAAAGTTTCATCCAGACAAATCACCTTGGTCTAGAATTCTCCCTGTACAAGGAGACATTTTATTTAAAATTTGTGAATAGCATACTGCTTATATTTATTGATGCAATTGAAATGAATTGCAAGTTTCTAACCTTGACCCAGCCAAGCTCTGTGGCAGAAGTCTCACTAAGAGTATGAAAGTGATCTCTTGATTTTCATTTATAAGAACTATTTTATATTTAACTAGAATATCTGAGTGCAATCTCAGGTACCTTTCTTCCAACCTTCTTCATCAGAAGGTCTCTTTGCAACTGCAGAACACTGTAATGTGTAAACATCTTTGGCATTTAAAAATGTAGCAGAAAAAACCAACTAGAAACAAAAGCAGATATCCTGGCAGAATACTGGCTAGCTTTCATATTGGAATTAATCCTTCCTTAATGGAAATTATCTAAATCTCGAATTAGAGCAGCTTTCTACAAGAAGCAGCTACCAATGCTCTTTTGGTGGTAGTGATCTGCTATTAACTCAGCAAGTCACAGACGCAACATATAACTACAAAATAGATACATAGAATCCTGACAAATTAAGACCCATTAAAATAGAACAGTGGAGTCATGTAAAGAAGGAGATAATTAATGGAACTAGTTTCAGTAGGAAAATATACTTGTTATTGCTGGCACATGCTTCTGTTTCTTAAGAGAGGTTAGAAAAAATAATGTGCTAGATGGCCGCATTCATAACGTGACAGATGCATGAAATTTTGCAAATGTAGCTTTTCAACATTTTATACCATAAAATTTCTTTTCTCTTTAATTCTGCAGCCCACTAAAAACTCCACTGAAGATGCTGGATATTTCTAACTGCTCCTTGAACCACGCTGACATGGCCTATTTAGCCAATAGCTTCCATGCCTATCACTTGGAAGCCCTGGACCTGAGTGGTCACGRTATACCTGAGCTGTACCCATCAACGTTCTCTAAGCTCCTTAGCCACTGCTCTTCAGTGCTCAGGAGCCTTACCCTGGAAGACTGTAACATCCAAGACACTCATGTAAACATGCTGATTTTAGGTTTAAGTCCKTGTCAGAAACTACAGGAGTTTAAGTTTATTGGAAACCCGCTGTCATCCCAAGCACTTAAACACCTTTTCACATTTCTCTGTGAATTGCCAATGCTGAAAAATGTGGAGTTCCCCGTTCCAAGGGACTGCTACCCTATTGGCATCACCTACCCCATTGATGATGCCAGCCTTTGCAGATTTGATCACCAAAAGTATGAAAGGGTAGCAGAGGAGCTTAACCTTATTTTACTCCAAGCAAATAGAGAGGATATRAAGGCTTCAACACCACTCTTTGGGAGTTATGATGCAGCTGTTCAGGAGACAAACAATGAACTGGGAKCTTACCTGATCAAGTCCTTCAAAGAGACTTTAGAGAAGTTCACAACTTCATTTAACAAAATGAGTTAAAGTTGTAAAAGTTGTGAAGTAGTGATGAGATGATCTGCCAAACCAGAGCTTAATTTAGTCTTTTCTAAACTGCACATTCAATCATAAGTCATAAATTTTCTTTATTTTTTTGGATGAATTTACTATTGTTTGAATAGCCTCTGATCACCTGAGGTATTGTACTTATGCTGTATCTATTGCATACACCTTACACAAGCACTACTTGCTCACAAAAGAGAAGACAATAGCTCATTATTTTATACAAATGCACTTTTTTTCTCAGTATAGCAATAGGTGTTTAATCTKGGCTGATTTCTTATACAGGTTCCTTAAATTTTTTCAGATAGTCTTGTAGCTGTGCAGAAATACCAGGAAAATCCTTTCCCAAGTCCAGCAGGATATCCCAAAGATCATGCACATATCCTCTCACTTGTGGCTCCCTTACTTTTTTTTCTGCTTATGACCTTCTGAATTCACAAATCTGTGTTTTATCCAGTATATACCCCCTAATGGGGGATGTGTAACAGCCTGCRTGTCCCTGTGCCTCTCTTTCTTCTGCAGAGACAAGTGCAATAAATATAATTTGTTTTATACATTGTGCTTGGTGAGGAGTGAAATTCCATGCTGAAGAAGCAGCAAACCAWGTGGTTGGCTGAAAGTGGGGGATGTCATCCCACTTACCCAGCAGTATTAAACAGTCTGTAGGGACTCTGCTGGTGTTCCTGCAAAGTGTGTTTTAGAAAGGGGGAGCAGGACAGTGCTGCACAGCCATGCTTGTCCTGTCATCTGGTCAGGGCCTCAAGCCACTGCCTTCCTGGAATCATCTTCTTGGCTGGTGGAGTTYRCCCTGCTCCTTTCAGCTATTTTAAAGAATGTCTAGGATAGTGGTAATACTGAATAAAAGGCTGGTGTTGAAAAGACATACGAAAAAAAAAATTAAACCAATGCCAATTTAAAAAATGTGGAAAAGGGACAAGGCTGGTTGCTGAGTAACTAGAAGTTCATCTGCAAAACACTGCTGGCCCTCTGTCAGGACTGTGTGTTCTTTGCAGACTTGCAACCAGTGTCAGAAAGTCACGCTTATTTGTCAAGCTTCAATGCAAGGAAGGTATTAGAGTAAACAGGATCCCAGACCCCACRCACGCTGTGTAGGAGCAGAGGCAAAGGGGCCAKCTGGATGTCAGGACTATGGGGGCACCAGACACACATCTGGGGAGAGTACTTGTAAAGGGGCAGGAAGCCCTGAGTGGGTAAATAAAAAGTACCACAGTCTACTCAGCTTCTCACATGTAGAACTAGAGACTTGGTTAGCTTCTGGGTGAAAAAAAAAAAAAAAAAAAAACCAAACAAAAAAACTCAGTTAAATGCACATTATTCTTCCATTGTGAGAACTTGGTCAAACAGGACTGAAAGTGAATGCTGTAGCAGGAGTTGAGTATTGCCATGGTAGTATTGAAGATCATTGTTAAAATAACCAGGGCAGTTTATTTGAAATAATACCAGACCTCATCATCTGAAGGTGAGGAAAAAAATTTCTTCATTTAGGCAGTCTTGGTTTGTCAAGCTTTCTATTTATCCACAATAAGAACATGTAAGCAATTTTTAACTTAATTTATCAAAATAAACCTCAAAACAAAACAAAAATTAATGGACTGAGTACTAAGCAGAGCTTACAGATTCCACAGCATGCATTTAAATGATTTTTTTAAAATATCACATTACATTTTAACATATTTTATTGATTAAACACATGATGATAGAACTGAAAGTGAATGGTCATGACTCATTTATATTTACAGAGAACTTAAAAAAAAAAGTTGTTAAGCTAAGGAGTTGTGAATAAGAAATTATAGAATTGAGTTCCATGTGGCCTTGCTTATATTTGAACAGAATTACACATTTGCTCTTTTGCCCTTGCCTCTACTCTACTTTTTCTTCCCTCTGACTTTGCCCTTATTTCCCAGACTTCACCTATGACTTTTCASACAGATTTAAGTCACTTGAATTTTTCTACGCCAAATGTGTATCCCTTTGGGATGAGCAGTGGCACTTTTGCTGGAAGGAGAYGCTGTGCTGCAGCTGCAAATGTGTAGTGATTCCTCCACCCGCCAAGCAAACAGGCTGTACCTGGAGGGGAAGGCTCGCCATTCTGGAATGTGCTGTGCTACAACAGCCTGTCCCTGCTTTTTTTGGGACACACAAAATAGACAATYCTTATTTCAGAACAATTAGATGCCTTGTAAAGTCTGCTGTCTATGCAGCTGTCTCTCTGCTTTCTTCTTGCCGTGGTCCACCTCTTCATTTTATTTCCTCTTTTTTCTGCACCCCACAAACTCCTGCCTATCTTCCATTTTCAGTCTCATGTCTATATGATAGCTGCTGAGCCAGCAACACTACATAGAGGCAATCACTTCTGTTTTGGTACGTATCAGCATTATGTTTGTTTTAGAACTTTAGCTCTCAGATATCCCTTTCTCTTTAGCTTCTTTCTTAATTATGGTTGTTATTGTTGGTTTTAAATACAGGTCAAGCTTTAACATTTTGGTGTTTGCCTGACTGACTGCAGCAAGGATTTGTGCCCTTTATCAGAAGGGTTCCTATATCTCTTCTGCCCCAGCAGTGTGATTTTGGTTTGGACCTGCTCTTTCTTCCTTTTTCCATGTCTGTGGGGCTTGGAATGAAGCTGTTAGAGAAGAAGGATTATTGCTATGATGCCCTAACCATACAAAGTTTCCTTATACCTTGCAAGTACAGACAGATTGCTGATTGAATCCTGTTTTGTGTTCCCTGTCTTCCTTACGGGACTATTGTCAGCTTCACTGGGTTCAGACCTGAGTGGATCCAAGTCCATTTGTACCTGTCTATCCAGAAAGTTGTCTAAAGCTTTAACAAAATACCACTTCAAGGTGGGGACAGTCTTCAAGCTCCCRTTAGRGCTGCGCAGACAGAGGGAGGACAGGAATTACCACAGCCCTGAAACCACACAGCTGGCAATGGAGTGACGATATCTCACATATTCAATTCCCTGCTACCACATCTGCTTACAGTGTTCTTTTAACTGTCTGAAGAAGAATACTTGAAGTCCCTTGAGGTTTATTTGTGAAAGACACAGAAGAGGTGCATGTAGAAATAACTCCAAAAAACAAAACCAGAACAAAACCAAAACCATTCTCACTGTATTCAAGCAAATGTTCTAAACATGTAATACAAGAATGAGTACCACAGAGAAGCTAAATGCTGAATTTTTAGTTCAAATAAAAATAAAAGGACTGTCAAATTTGTATTTTATTCACCAGGCTTTATTCAGTACCATGTTTTATTCACCATATTGYATTTTTTTATTCATTAGCATATTTCTATTTCTTTACCTGGGACATATTTTGTTCAGCAGCAGTTGCTTGCAAATCTTTCTCTCTTGTAGGGTAAGAATTACCAGAAGAGCAATTGTGGAAATTGCTGTTGAAATTTTTAAACTCCCCTTTTCAGTAACTGTACATAGAGTGAGTTCAGTGAAATACCTAGTACATAGGAAATAATTATTGTCCTTTGACAAGCTTCTTGAAACTGAAGAATGGGTAAGAAAKCTCTATAAATTACCTTTGCTACATCTGATCTCATAATAATTGAAGTCGTATTATGTTTTGGCCGCACACAGAGCAGTTGAAAAAACCAACAGGAAGTAAGATGATAGCAAGATTTTTGCTGTGGAAGAAGCAGCACAGCTGCTGTGTACTTGGAGACATCTACCTGAAGAACATAAAAACCTATCAGTAGAAAGAGGCAAATGAACACCACTTTGGCAAGGAAGTATATATGAAAGTGAAACAAGCTTCCCAATATAATCTTACACTTTCTAAATTAATATTCTTAAACTCAAAAGTTACAGATCACTGGTCAATTCTTCTGAACAAATATGAACTTTGCTTACGAAGCTCCTCTTTCTCTCTTTAAAACATGCACCAGTCAACAACAGAGCAGGATTGTATGAACTGCCTTGTAAAGAAACAAGGGAAGGAGCATTGCACCTGATGCTTCTCTCCATACTGCCTTCAAGTGAAATACCCTGTGTGAAAATTATTGTCTGTAGGGTAATAATTTATGATGAAAATTTAACAGCTGTTTAAACAAATGTGTCATCAAATATTCAAAGCTGCCTCTGGTTAATCCTAAAAGCAGCAGTTGTAAGCATTCTTTTGTAGGGTGGGTTTTTTTAATAGTCTTATACCTAGACAAAGAAACTTTAGTTTTGAAGACGACATGTTGACAGTGACTGATGATTGCATTATTTTTTAAAAGTCTTTCAATAGCGCCCAGCGTGACCTTCTCTATCATTCTTTCAGGTACTGAAGTTAAAGTTTTTTGTCTAAGGTACAACTCTGTTGATATTGCTTAATTTTACCCAAGTAATTTTTACAAAAAAATCCTAAAGATAGTTTTAATCTCAAGGAGAATATGGAGATTGTATACAACACAGTGTCACAGGATACTGTCTATCCAGAGCAAAGATCAATTATTTTTCTCTGTGGAAGATGAGCAAATCTCCACCTTGTTCTCAACTTTAAAGTATTTTAAATTCCAGAACTGAGAATTTTCGCACATCTAAAGGCCCATTTCTGCTCTGGGAAGTCATACTGATAAGAAGATAGTGGTATTTTTTTTCTTCCTCCTCAATCTTTCAATCAGAAGTTCTTTCTTTCTCCTATTGACTCTACTGTGAAATATGAACCATGGGAAATCATGCACTGAGCTGCTGCCTTTTCCTTTTCCATGCTCTTCTTCACTGGGCTGAAGGTTCCTCTAGCCTGAGATCCACTATACAGCTCTGGTTTTACTTATTAGAGTTTTATTTGCTCTAGAAATTTTTACACACTGGAAGACAGCCTTGGTTATGCTTATTATTTTACTTTTTACTTTGAGTACCAGCTAACCTGCTGTTAATGAACTAGAACTATAAGCTTCATTGATGCTTAATAAAAGTTGTATTTCTTTTGTTTGGTTGGTTGGTTGGTTTTGTATCTGAATGGTTTGATATTTTGGATCTCTTGCCCATTACAAGCTTGGAATGGGAGTGAGCTCTGCTATTCCCTTGGCTCCATTTTCTCAGTCTCTTCCTTATGCAAAGAGCCTGTGCATGGAAGGGCTCCAGACTTACTGCACCGTTCACTGCTGCTGCTCTCCAGCTCTCTCTGTGTCCAATAAAAATGCAGGGCAAGCACTGGGGTGCTTTTCATACATCAGTGGCCAAGATACACAGTGGCAAAGCACATTTTGGAAGGCAAACAGTGTGTTTGTCACTGATACATGACCTACTTTGAAAAACACTCCATTGTGCCACACACTTCTTCTTTTGGTATCAATCTTTACTCATTCTTTTAAGTTCTAATTCTCATTCATAAACCAACATAAAGTCCTGTTTCTACTTGGAACCTAKTGTGTCTTYGAAAGTGCTTTTGGAGCTGTTTTCTGCAGAAGTTTTTTGTTTTGGTATGATGTATATGGAGGCAGCTGCTCACCAATGCAGCATGTACATTGAAACACACTGATGTGACCTCATCACGCTGTGACTGCTGTATGAAGTTCTCTGAGTATTCAAGTCCAGTGCATTTTATAGAGTTTTTAAAGGAATATGCAGCGAGGCTTGGCCACCTCCTCTGCTGTGATGTTGTGCTCTAGGTAATTCAAGATTAGGTTCATAATGCCTGATTCTTKGACATCAGCACAGAMCAAGCTCAAAACCTAGCTATTCAACAGAAGGGGAAACAAAAACTAACTTGTACGTATTTCATTACATTATTTCTGGGCTAAATCTATTTACTCATTATTATTATTTTTAAATGTTTGCACATTTGAAGTGGGAGCTGGAAGTTTAACATATATGTTCAGTGTGTAACTGTTGCCTTGAAAGATGAGGAGAGTGGRCAGAATAATGCATGAGGTTAAAGCATTGTAGTTCAGGAAGATGATGGACATTTATTCCAAGCCACTAAATTAAATGAGTGAGAAGATTTTAAGTCAGTGATGTTACTGGTCTTATGTGGAAGCASTACCTTTTAGAGCATGAGGCAGCAGAGACTGCTTGACCATGTTTTGCAGCTGTTTTTATTAAACTACAGCTTACCTTGAGGCTTTTGTTTGTGCTCTGAAATACTCATTTAATGGAAAAATTTAAATATGTATATCTCAGTTACCTTTCAGTTACATTTGCAATGCTTTGAGAATTAAATAATAATTCCAGATTCTTTAAGTGTAGAGGATTTTTCCTCTGTGCATTTCAGTTGCCTTAAACTGGTTTTAGTTGAACCTGAGATTCAGTCCAGTGGAGCTGCCAATATAAAGGCACATGTACTTGTCCTTGAGCCTGTTTTGGAGAACACAATCCACAATACACAATCCAACCTCTCCTTCTCCCATCTCCATTACATTAAACTATTTATGTTAAGCCCATTTTGATAAAACCAGGCAAGGGAGTGGCTGCATGTTTAGCTGGCCTGGTAGATTTGGAAGAAAATGTAAACTGGTATTATCTTTTGCCTTCCCAGAACTACAGGTACCAAGCACATCCTAATGAAAAGTCCCTCAAGCAGTGTTTATTTCCGACACACATGGGAATCATCAGGAAACCCTCTAAAGAATAAAATGCCCCATTTTCCTCCTTYGACTGTATTAGAAAAATCATCTATCTCACAGCAGCCTTATTTCATCCTCCTGTTTCAGRGGCATCTCTGAGCAACTGCAGAGAAGTGTGGAGCAGCACCTCGGCTCTGCTGAGGGCAGAACTTTAAAACAATTTGGCTGGGGCCCAGCCGGGCCCTGCTTTCTTAATTGCAGAGAGGGACCAGTTAAGATGCTGCCTTTAGGGGCACATCTGCTGCATGGCCTCCCTGGGTGGGAGCAGCAGAGTACAGCAGATGAGCTGAGGAGAGCTCAACAGGCAGCTTGGGTGCATCACAATGCCACACCTGACCAAARCTGCAGTGACTTCTGTGGCTGTGAGTTCTTGTGGCCATTAAAGTCAGGGAAGCCTCAATATTCCTTCATATCCTTTGTCTGGAAGTGAGGAAGTCTAGTGTACAAATGCAAGTGTGCAAAGGTGTCAGCAAATGGCAGAAGAGGGGAGGGCTTTGGAATATCTTTTAAGTGAAGACCAGAAATCYGAAAAAACAACTTMAAGCAGTAGGATTTTCTTAATGTGATGAGCTGGTGGGGGTTGCCTGGCATGGATGGCAGAAGTATTTATTGTGAACTGAGTTAACAGAGGATGTGACAGAAGGAGAATTCTAGCTGCATGAGCAGTCACACCTCAGGCAAGGGGAGAGGAAGGCACGAAAATGATCAGCACTTTGATTTGTGAGGTTTAARATGAGCTTAAATTTGTGAGTGGCATTTTGGAAACAGGAATCACCACTTTTGCGTCACATCTGCCCTGCTTTTTCCTATATTATTAAAAAGGATGGCTTTATAGGCAGTTATTTAATCACTGTGTGTGATTTATTCTGCTGTTTCTTTGCAGGCGACTGCAAGAGCAGCATTTYGGGCTGTCACCATGCAGTGTCCCTCCCTCGTAGAGTATGAAATCCTTTCTGCTGTGACCCATATCCTCTCCCCRCTGATAATTACTTTCTCTTATCTGGTGAAGAAAATTCCCTTCAAAGAATTTATTTGATTAAATTAATTAATACGATGTCTAGATAATGTTAATGCTTCTCTGCTTGAGTCTTCTCATTTACTGTTTGAACAGCATATTTTCCCATAGTTTCTTAAGGAAGATCAGAATCTTTGGAGTTTAATAGAAGACCTACTATCAATTCATTAATATTTTTAGGCTTCAGGGGAAAAAAAGTGTTTGAGAGAAGTAAATCTCTCTATTATTATTGCAGGAAACTCAGCCCATTCCTTAGAGACAGATTTAAYGTAAATCCTTGGGAGTGTTTACCTGAGGAACTATCTCCTGCTCGGGCTTTCGAGCTCATCTGGCAAACTGTCACATTCATACTCAGCAAAACAGACAAATTAAAGAAATGTTCAGGAAACTAAGGTCCTTTTTGGCTCTGTGAGGAGCAGCTAAAAGGTGTGATTGTTAATAGCTCCCACCCGATGGTTCSTAAGGCTCAGAGTTGATGCAACCCCGAGTGCAGACAAGATTAGGTTCATGACCAGCGATTCCATTATGTCACAAACCACTACTGCAAAGAACAACAGARTTATAACTCCAGCCCAGACCCCATCGATGATAAGCATCACCACCAGGAACGTGTGCATCAAGAATAGTGTTCGATAATGCGTCTGTGAGAGCACAGGCAGAGAGCAAATGAAACATATGGTGACCAGCAAGCATTAAACCAAATGGTTGCTTATAATTAATTTGTTTTAACAAGCTCTGATCAGATCTGGTGTTGTCTCAATTCTCTGGGCCCTAGACTGGGCACAAAAAATGTCTGTTGTGGTTTAACCCCAGCCAGAAACTGAGAGCCACACAGCTGCTACCTGAATACCCTCACCCCAGTGGGAAGAGAATCAGAAAGAAGCTCATGGCTTGAGATGAGAACAGTTTAATAATCTAAACAAAACAAAATAAARTACACTACTACTGCTGCTGACWATTGTAGTGGAAAAGAGAGAAAAGGAGTAATAAAAACCAAGAGAAAGAAGTGATGCACAGTGCCATTGCTCACCACCCACTGATTGATGTCCAGCCCAGCTCCCAGCAGTGATCAGCCCCTCCCAGACAACTCCCCACACTTCATATACTGGGCATGACATTKTATGGTCTGGAATATGCCTTTGGCCAGTTCAGGCCAGCTGTCCTGGCCATGATCCCTCCCAGCTCCTTGTGCAGCTCCTCACTGGCAGAGCACAGGAACCTGAAAAGCCCCTGGCTCAGGGTAAGCACTGCTGAGCAACAYAWGAACCATCAGTGTGTTATCAACATCAGCCTCATACTCAGTTCAAAACAACACACTGTACTGGTCAGTGGGAAGAAAATTATGCCAGCTGAAATAAGGACACATAATTATATTCATTTCTTCCAGAAAAGAAGAAATATTGCAAGGAGTCTGTTCAAGGAAATKTATTCATTCAAGAATAGGAATTTCTGTCTCAAACTATGAASACAGCTTTCACAACAGACTCAGTCATAGGCCTTTATTCAGAATTAGAATAGCAGTGTTTTGAAGAGCAGACAAAAAAATAAACAACAATGGTTTTGATAGAGGAAAAGCTGGGACATAAGTATCGAAGCCAGAGCAAGTTCGGAGTTGGTTTTGATATTCACATTTATTTGAAGCTCTGGTGTATGATTAAGGCACAGCAGTGCAAAAACTCCTCTATCTTCAATGTATTCAATACTGTTTGACTTTGTTGTGAACCTGTAATATTGGTTTGACTTTTGGGCTGGGGGAGATTTCATATTTTCTGATAGCTCTCACTTCCTCTAGTGCAGTATGGTACTATACTGCTAAGATCAAGCAGTAAATTCCACCTGAAATCGTTGAGTTGCCACTAATTAATCAGACAGCAGATAGARTAGTTGGAAATGGCAAGYGTGCATGCGTGCCAGTGGAACATCATCTGCTGTGCCTGTCATCCACTTACTCACATCTTTCCTCTCATTTAGAAATCTCTGGAGACAATGATAAAGATAGCTCACCTTTGGAATATTTTGTATCTGTGTCTACCAACAAAATAGCTGCCTATGTCAGTTAATCTGGATTATCTAAAGCACTTTTGTTTATCTATATTATTTGTTCCYTTCCATGGAACAATTCAGTATCTAGTAAATTTAACTTCTTATGGGAACTACTGGGATCTCATTTTGTTGGTTTTGATCTTTTCTAAATTTAAAAAGAAGTGATGGTAAGAAGAGATCCTGAGTCAGATTTACCTGGTACTTCCATGAGATGCAGATCATTCTACTATTAGAGTCAAAAACAGTGAGAAATTTTAACAGCAATTCAATTAAATATGAAGGACTACACATTCTGTTAAAAGTAAAATTTTGATGAACAAAACCTTTCATTAAAAGTAAACATTTGAAAGGATAGTATTTCTTTTCTTCTGAAGTTTATACTTTCATTTGAGGATTGATATTATTTCATGTTAACTAATGCATAAGTACACACTTTTCTTAATAATGGCAGCAATTTCTTTAAAATTTAGGTTAATTCTCAGTGAACCAGAGTTTGAGCACAGAAGTCTCAGCAGCATACATTGCTGTTTGATAAAGGGCAAAGATCGTGAGTGCTACCAAGATAAATCTTCAACTCACTGTTTCCACCTGTGTCCTGTTCCTATTTTTGTGCTGCACCAGATGTTTGAGAAACGTAATTTTTTTTTAAATGAGAGTGATGGTCACTTGTCACACTGAGATACTCTCTGTCATTTGAGGTCAACAGAACCTGAGGAGATGTTCTCCTTTCTGCAATGCAATAAACTCAATTAAACCTTTAATGGATGCATTTATAAATGCAAATGGTAGTTTCATTCCTATGTGGGGGAAATAACTGATTTCCTTTATTGAGGTTATTTGGAGGGAATCCCAAGACATGGAATTATGTGGTCAAATGGTGAAAGAACCCTTGTGAATGGAGACATTTGAAATCTCTGGACAGGTCTGTGAAAGAGATGGAAAACACAAGCAATTGTGTTTTCTGACTCATCACCTTTCTTTCCTCCGTCCCACCTTTGCAGTGATAATCAGTGATGCTCTTCAGGCACACTGCCAACAAATTTTCTTCAAATTTCTCATTAATAAGTAAAAAAGTTTACTGCACATTCCTTCTCAGTCAGGAGAAAGGAAGGTAGTACTAATAAAGTGAATGCATGACAAGGGAGGAACTCTCTGGGTCTTGTCCTCAAGTAATGGAAGTTGGGGCTCTGCACCATGGCACTCCAAGGGAAATTGGTTGAGTAAAACACCAATGSCAAAAGGCAATATTTGGGCCTGCTCTCAAGTTTTATGGAATTTTTAGCAAATACTCTGAGATGTGTCAGTGAAAGAGGTGTGATTCATGCATGGACCGGGGTTACCCTGGGGCTGTAAAGATGACAAGACTAATATAGGATGATTTATTATGATGGAAATATGTGTGAATGCAATAGCAGGGTGAACTCAGCCTATATGAAAACATGTTATGATTTATATTTTTTATTTTCTATTTTACTTTGGAAGGAAAATTATGCTAAGAAATAGGAGTGGATAATTAGAAATGTTATGTATTGCACTCATTTTGTKCTGCCAAATAACATTATATTTATTATTTTCATAATTAATGAGATTTATTAATGGTAATTCCATTTTATACAATGCTGCATTTTTCCATGGAATGGAAATTTATGGAATTTCTCATTTAAGATGTGTCCTAGGATCTGTCTTGCTCAGCCCTAAAGCCAGTCATTCATGCACATAGGAAGGGCAGTTAGTCTGTTTCCATGCTAARGAGATGCTGCTTCATAACTGCACTGATCAGAGCCYGCATTCAGAATCAGAAATTCCATGCCAAACAGGCTTTACTGCTTTCTCTTGCAGGTAAGTTTATGTTGCTGTCTCACCAATCTCTGTGGAGTTAGCTGAGTTCCAGCGTCTGTAAAATGATCCTTGAATATTCCTTCAGATATATCCCAGCCTTCAGCTCTGTAAGATTCTGTATGAAAAGAAATTCTAACAGCATTATTATTAAGAGGAAAAAACTCAAAGTGTAATTTCATTTCTCATCTTATATTTTTCTTCCTGATTTTCCTAGCTGAGTTATTTCTCAGAGACACAACAAAGTATGGGAGAAAGTCTATATATTCTTTCCTGGCATTTTCCAAACTGTTCAGCCAGCCTGTCATGAAAAATTAATTTCTAAGTAAAAAAACAGGSCCCCTAGAACATAATTGACAGTGAAGTGTTTAAAATGGCTATTATTAATTTTGGCATTATGTAGTCTAGGAGGAATAGAATATTGTGTGCCTTCCACGAATGTTAYATTTACACTAAAAATGAAGGCATGATTTGTTTCCCATCCCTGGGACAAATTACAAAGATTTTCTGTTATAACAAAGTTTCTGACTGGTGTTGAAAAAGAATAGATGTGCACAACAGGAAGAGAATGCCAGCCCTGTCCCTGCTTGCAGGCTGGCTAGATGCAGCAAGAGAGAGATGTTACAATTTTACAAACAGAATCTTCCAAAGAAATGCTTCCTCTAAGGTCCCCCCGCTGTATGCTGCATTCAGGCTCCAACAATGCAAAAAGCAAGATCTCGCCCTGGAAAGCTTCACTTGACTAGGAAACTTTCTCATGATGCCAGCCCTATTCCCGCTTGCAGGGTGGCAATATGCAGCAAAAGAGAGCATTCGCAGGGGGAATCTCTTGAAGAAAAGCTTTTTCTAGGCTACCCTCCATATGCTGCATTCAGTCTCTAATGTAGCAAAATGCGAGTTCTCGGCCAGAAGAGCTTCACTTGATTAGGAGGCTTTCCCAGAACGCCAGACCTATCCCCGCTTGCAGGGTAGCAAGATGCAACAAAAGAGAGCATTCTTAGGGGGAATCTCTCAGAGAAATCTTTCTCTGCACTATGTGCCCATTAACCTGCACTAGGGTTGAAAGTGTGTGAAAAGCGAGCTCTCGCTCAGAAGATGTTCACCTGCGTACACGGCTTTCCTGAAATGCCAGCCCTATTCCTGCTTTCAGGCTGGCAAGATGCAGCAAAAGAGAATTTTACAAGCAGAATCTCTTGAAGAAAAGCTTTCTCTATGATAGCCCCCTGTGTACTCTATTCAGGCTCCAACAATGCGAAAAGCGAGATATTGCCCAGAAAAGCTTCACTTGATTAGGAGGCTTTCCCGGAATGCCAGCCCTATCCCCGCTTGCAGGCTGGCAAGATGCAGCAAAAAGGAGAGTTCACAGGGGGAATCTCTCCGACAAAAGCTTTCTCTGCGCTATGTGCCCGTTAGCCTGCACTYGATTTCAAAGTGTGCGAAAAGCGAGTTCTTGCTCAGAACACATTCACCTGTGTACAAAGCTTTCCTGAAATGCCAGCCCTATTCCTGCTTTCAGGCTAACAAGATGCAGCAAGAGAGAGATTTTACAAGCACAATCTGYCGAAGAAAACCTTTCTCTAAGGTACGCCTCTCTATGCTGCATTCAGTCTCCRACAGTGTAAAAATGGAGTTCTYGCTCAGAAAAGCTTCACTTGACTAGGAACRCCAGTCCTATCCCTGATTGCAGGCTAGCAAGATGCAGCAAAAGAGAGCGTTCGCAGGARGAATCTCTTGGAGAAATGTGACTTTGGTTGGGTTTAACATTAGGGAAATGTTTCTTGGGTTTAGGGTTTAAATTTTCCTCCTGCAAACAAATAACACCATGTCAATCAATAGAAAACAAAAAGAACTATTGGCTATGAGTTTGGTCATTTCAACAAAATAATCCTAGCATCTGAAACAGRATGTCTGGATATTCAAGAAAAATGAGTTGAGCAGTATGTGCAATCACACTGGGAAAATATATTACTTATTCAGTAGCAAATGCATTAAGGATATCATCACAAGCAGTAACACTGCCAAGTACTATTAAGAAGGTGTGCATTAAGTCAGGCTGCTCCTCATAATTTATTAAATGAATGCCTCTTTCTTCATTCCAGCAAAGGCTGGTTTCCAAGATTGTGATTCTAAGAATGATTGGATAAATTGTTTTCTTCAGGACAGTTTTCCAAAGAGCAATACTTTCTATTTGCTTGGAAACAAAACTTTCTATTTGCTACTTTCTATTTGTGGAAAACAGTGCCTGATGTTGATTTGGAGTCCCTGTGGACCTGACAGCCACTCAGCGGGGTGGCCCCAAGCTCCAGCGAGGAGCTGGGAGCATTTGTCCTCTGTGGAGTGCTGCAGAAAAAGCCAGCTGGTGGTCCCCTCACCTACTCTGCTGGGAAGCTGAAGGTTGGGAACTCCCAGAGAGCAACACATGAAAGCCTAGATTGCTCAGGAGCATGACACAGCCCTAGATCCCCACACCAAGTCTAGAGAATATAATAGMGTCTCTCCTATTCTCACTACTCATTTTTTTTTAGATTTTTTTCAGGCTATTTGTAGCACATGCCATCCAGAAACCCCACACAGCACTGGTGCAGAATCACTACAGCTGCTCTAACATGTTCTATGCAAGGATTGTYCTCAGCTGGAGTCTTCCTTAGGCAACTGCAAGCCACCAAATTTACATTTCCTTTAGCATCAGGGAGCAAGTGCAAAAAGGCACTTAAGGACTGGATAGCAGGACTGTCCAAAGATTAATTTGTATTATTTCCAGTAAGCACATACATTTTCACCAATTCTGTTATTCAGCTGTACAGGAAACCASCCCTGGTGAGAGAAGGATGCCCCACAGGAGTGGGAATAAAATCTCAAAACCACAGAATGATTTGGATTGGAAGGGACCTTTGAAGATCATCTAGTCCAACCCTCCTGCCATGGGCAGGGATTTCACCCACTAGATCAGATTGCCCAAATTCCCATCCAGCCTGTCCCTGAACACTTCCAGGAATGAGGYGTTCACAGTGTATATGAGCAACCTGCAATCAGTGTCTCACCACCCTCACTGAAAAATATTTCTTCCTTTTGTCCAGTCTAAATCTACCCTCATTCAGATTAAAACCATTGCCTCTTGTCCTATTCCTGCAAGCCCTAAAGGTAAAGAATCTTTTGCCATCTTTCTTCCACACTCAATAATGCCCTGCTATCTATGCCCTTTTACAGCACTCTTTTCAGGCAGCAGCATATGCTTCATTGTCTCAGGAAATATCTGCACTTTTATGGTAAATAATGCTATTATATGAAATTATAGCTGTCCTGGGAACCCAGTCTATTTAGCCTCCATACAAGTAAACACATAATTCTCAAAAATTTAATATCTACATATACMGTTAATTAATTAATTTGGGGTGTTCTGAGTTTGAACTAGCTCACTATCAAAACCCCTTTGAAAAAACAAAAAACTAAGCCGCGTGGGTTTTCCTTGTAGACTGCCACACTAAATTTCTGAGCAGCTGTAGAAATTCTGTAGGAATTAAAATCTGGATTTTCACCATTTTGGATTAATGTGGGCTCTCTCCTGTCCTCCCTGGAGCATTTGTGACAAGCAGCTCACCTCTATTATAAATCCTAATGCTCAGCAGTTCTGTCCACAAACAAAGGGCAGTCCTCTTGATGGACACCCACAGCTTCCCGAGCCCAGAACAGGATTTCCCTTTGTTGTGGTAGCGCACACACTACCATCGATCTGCTCACTTCTCTTGGAAGCTACCACAAACACATCCAGCTGCTTCAGTAGCAAGTCTGCCACTTGCAGGGGATGAAGCTGAAAGGAAGAAGCAGTCTCCATTTATCTYCATGCAAATCTGCTGCTGTAACCCAAACGAACACCAACCAGTGCTTCTGCTGCCAGCCTCAGTGTGCAGGTAGCTGCCTGCAGGACTGGCTTGAAGATGAACTTTCTTCTCACCCCTTCAGGCTCTGCCTGAAACCCAACTTGAGGATGTCCCCACAAGGGACAAACCTGCATCAGCACTTTRTACTTTTCTGGGATAAATGTGAAATGGAAGACCTTGAATTACTCACATAATTAGCAGACATGCACACATTATTCTGGTCCTCCCCAACATCTTCATCTATCTTCCAAAGAAGATMAATTTTCCATGCAAACTATACAGCTAAGTCACTCAGTTGTTTTGATTGTACATTTCTGAGTTGTCATAATGTTAGTACCTGTGGGAAAAGTTCATTGAATGCAGATAAGGGGTAAGAGATCTGTCCTGTCATATTGAAAGAGGGCTGGCTGGAAGCAACATTTTGTTTTTTGTTTTTTCCACTTTTTTAAAAAAGAGAATGAAACCTCAGTAGAGAACTAAGACTTGGATATATTAATGAAATATTGAGGGGAGCAGAGATGGATATTCTATAGTCTCACACATCCTAYATCTTCAATGAATAGAATAAGGGGGAGAGGAAGAAGAGGCAAATGCAAATTATTTCTTTTGGATTATTTCCTCTAAGAAAAYAAAGTTTAGTTTAAATGAATATGTTTGGAAACAACCACAAGACAGACATAGCACAAAGACCCCCCTGGATATCTGAAATGAAATTAAAACAGGCTGCTTTCCATTCTCATTCAAGGTGAAAATAGTTGAAAAGTGAATGTTACTGTCTTGGTCCTGAGCAGCTGGTTTCTGGAAGMAGAGAATTTCACCTTGGCTGTGGGGATCTGCTCCTCTTTCTTTTATTTTCCACTGTGGGACAGAGAGAGCACACCCAAACTCTCAGACATTAGTTTGTAGCTTCAGGTTAAAAGCATCCACTCATCCAAACATGCTTCTTATTTGTTTCTGAGAGGTCACTGGAATGGAGGTCTCTCAAGCCTCTCTCATGCCTGTGGGAGCATGAAATCAAGAGATTTYTCTTTCTCATTTGAGGTGGTCATCCCACCTGCATCTCTCATTCCATAGTGTGCAAAACTCATATCTAGTGCTCAGGAGACACTGGGAGAGATGGAGACAAAAGCTGGCATTAAGAGTCAAAACCTACAAAATTCCATACAATTAACTTTTTCAGCCCAAAAGGAGAAGAGGGCTGAGGGACTAAGGACAAGCAAAGCTGAAAACCCTGCGTCTCCCTAAGTGTCTGCAAGAAGAGGAAGCAACCGGCAGCCTGCTGTCAGACTTCATGCCAGAGCTCTCCACCTCGGAGGCACAGCAAGAGAGATCAGAAGAGGTGCAATGTGATCTAGAGCTGTGACTGCACAATTGTTGCATTTTCTTACTACAGTTGGCAACTGTTTCATCAAGGGTTCAGCAACTTGCAAGGTTGGTGGGTCAGACCAAGTATTTATTTTCCAAATCACCATGCTGACAAAAACTCAGTGGGAGGCGTGCTGCTGGCAAGTGCCTCTGTGGAGAGCCGCACCTCTCCCTTTGGCCGAGTTTTTCTCTCAGTGTGAGCTGCTGCTTCTTGTAAACGTCTCTCTCAAAATGCTGCAGGTCTCCTGCAAAACCTGCCAGAGCACAGTTCGGCAACTCTGCCTGAGGTGACTGCATCCCAGCTTTGATGACAGCAGAATGGACCTTCCCAGCCTCCACTGTCACACACTAGTAAGGCTGTGTGATGTGAGTCCAGCTCTTATGGGAAGTGGGAAGTGACTTGGGTCTCCACCAGTATCAGCCACAGCTCCTTTGTGTTYATCCTCCCTGTTTCACCCAGCATCCTTTTTTTGGCTTACCCATTCCTCATGACTCAACACAAGTTCTCTTATTCCCRGTGCCTGCTTTCCCCACAAGTCTGGCAGCCTTTGTGACCTCCAATATTATCTGGCAGCTGGTTCAGTACTCACTCATATGTGATTTTACTAAAGTTTTATTTAGTCTAGTTTCGAGGGGAAGGTCAGTGGCACAGTAACTAGCTGAAAGCGTCTTGCTTCTGGTTTATCTCAAGATACAGAGGCTCAACACAAAAAAAGCAGGGAAGGAGACTTCTGGAAAGAAGTGAATTGAGGAAATACTACAGTTTATTTGGGAAATCTATGTAATTGCCTGAAGCAAGGATATTTGCTTTCAAAACTTTTGGGAGTCAGATTTCTGTTGCAGTCAATTTTATCTCTGCCAATTGGTCAGAAATTAGCTAAGGAATCTCATATGAGTCTCAATTTTCCACTTCATTCTCTGAAGAAGTTCTCAGAACCCTTGCTAGCATAGACAATATGATGTTTGTCTTTTTATACCTGGGGCAGGGGCATGAGTAGTGGAGCTTAGCTTCTCCTCAGGTCACYTGTCCTATTCCTTACCAACTCCCACAAGCACAAAATAAACTCTATTCCACCTCCCTCTTAACTATCTCTGGCAACATTTCTTTATCATTATTAAACTGTGTTACCAGCATGTCTCAGGTCATAGGATAATTGCACAATAAATTGACTTCACCATTTTCCCAGGAGGATCTGGACAAGACAGAAACAATCTGCTGGATGTTGAGTTATTGTAAACTGTTCAAAAAACCTAAGTTAGAAAAAAGTAAAAAAAGAAAAATACTGCTGGAGAATATAAATGAGATTTTCAAAGCAGCTTATACCAATGGAGATAAATTCCTTTTTATTTTAAAGTGCTTACAATTTGTTGTTTTTTTAAAAATTCTGTAGTATTTTGTTTTATTGATTCTTTCAGCTCCTCCATGTCTTTTCACCTCCCATGGCTACAGGTTTCCCTTAGAATTCTGCCCAACATAGAGGTTTCTCTGGCTATTAAATAAATCTAGGAGCTAGACTGTAACTTGGAGCAGCTATGTCACACTCTGACATTGGATGCAATGCTGCTTGGATGCTGCTTTAATCACACATGCAGGGCAAAGGCTATTCCTGCACTGGGGCAGGGAGAGRCAAAATGGATGGTCCACATTATTCTGCTCCAAAGCAGGAAAAGATGCGTTTTCTAGTTTCAGGTTTTGTCCCATAGGAGCTGGAATATCTTGATAGAGAACATCACAACTTTGTCACAAGCACAGCGCTCAGCTGTGGAATGATTAAATCCCAGGATTAATGCAAGCATTTCATAGGCTAAATAAAATCATGCCAAACTTGATTTCCACATCTGGATTATGCCTTCTTATGTTACAGCAAGACAGCCAAGATTAGCCAAAGTCTTTCAAAAAGGAAGTCCACCTAAAATAACTTTTGCTGCATTATCAGGTCCAATTTTACTAAGTTAAACCTTTGTCACAGCCCTTAAGAACTCTTCTACACAGGACAAAATTGTGAGCTCCTTATCTCTGCCTCAAAGGAACTCCAGGCAACCAGGAAGCAGTTCCACAGCCTGTGTTAATCTTTGCAGTGCAGAGGTTGCTAAATTTTTGCATGCAAGGGCATGCTGTTTGCCCAAACGTGTAGTGTTGGGGCGTGATCCTGCCTTTAAACAGGGGCTCACTGCTGCTACTACAGAAGATAAAGAAGTGGAACATGAGAGCTCATTTTTTCCCAGTAGTGTCAGAATTTGGCCACCTTCCAAACAGTTGGGTGGCTTTCCTGAAAACTTACTACCAGTATTCAAAACTACTGCCTCAGATGTTTAATAGAGGCGGGGGGAGAAGGTTCAGGGAAGTAATTGAATTTACCTGTGACATTTTGTTTCATTTAAACCCTTCATATTTGCTAAGAAAACACTATCATGCTCCTCTCAACTCTTGCCAGTTTAATTACACCTTCAATAATTCAGTCAGTGGTTGCTCAGTCTTCCCAGTTAAATTATTAATTAGCAGAGTGGAAAACCCCCACAACAGAGCATGTGACGTGGAGCACTCCAGGAATGCAGCTGCGGCTGTGCACACAACATCTGGGAGAGTGAGTCCTGGAGCAAACCTCCATCTGAGCCTAATCTCACATCTCCAAACACACAGGATCTGCCTTCTTCCCTCCCCGCTTCCCTCTCTTTCTGTCTTTGTGTTTTCTTCCTAAATAACAATTTGCATCACTTTTCCTGAACAAAGTTTTTGTGTGTCCTTCTGGCTTCCCCAGTAAACTGAGTGGAAATACCAGGTCCCAAACATGTTTCAATGCAAGACATCAGAMGAAAATGTTTGTTTTCAGGAGCTGGGGAAGAACACAAGCTATCTCAGCCTTTAGTGGGGGTGAAGATAAGGGTTTTGTACAATAACTACCAATGAAAAGATAGATCAAAGAATTGTTAGGGCTGGAAGGGACSTCTGGARGTCATCCAATCCAACCCCCACAATCCTTGGAAGAAAATATGAGAAGGAATCCCTGCCCATGACAGGGGTTGGAACTAGATGATCTTTAAGGTCCCTTCCAATCCAAATCATTCTATGATGTAACAGATGGGTCAGAGATGTGGCTATAGTGAAAGAAAGTGGATAGCTTCACTGAGACAAAGKAATGGGGAAAGCAAGAGGGAGAACGGATTTGGGATTATACATGAAATGGCAGAAGAGAAAGTAAAAAGGCACTTTTTAATGACATAATTAACTATTCCTATGGCAGCTTTCTTTCAGCTGCTAAATTTGCATATATACTTCCAATAGCGATCCACATTTCTAATTATTAACTTGTGACAAGGTCAACCACTTGAAAAGAATTTTTGAACTAGGCAATGAAGTAATTAATTTCTCTGTTAGACAGCTTGTTTAGCCAATAACAGTTCTTAAAATATTAAGAAATTTTCTGCTATTTAGAAGAATATATGAAATATGTGTAAGTAGTAGGAAAAAACCCCTACCCCTCAAGAAAAGTGATGTACTTCTCATACACAGATACAATRTTAAAAATTCATTAATTACAAACCATGGCTTTCTGCTGGCTTCAAGAAAAACAACGCATAAATTAATCGAAAGGTATTGCAGCCTAATACACTACATTGCAAGGAAGACACAACTGTGGTGGTCACAATGGGACATAAAATCCAAAACTGGTGGTGGTCCACAACTAACAACCCACACTGTCTTTTAATGACCCTATGAGATTTACGTGCTTACAACACAATCTTGGCACTTATGATGAGATCTCTGCTTTCCCTATAGAGCACCAGCATTGAGTACTCTCCAGCTGTTCAATCCCCTTCCCTCTCCATACATTTCCATATTGCAGCTTTTCTGATAATCCCCCATGGCCTTGGGACTTTCTCTGTAGCTAAAATAAGATATAAAACCATATTAGTCTTAGCATGAGTGATGCATCAGACATCTTCTTCTGTATRTTGCCAGTCTTTTGAGCTGATCAGAAATAGAAAAAAATGGATACACGTCTGTGGATGCGAAAGTGAAGAATCCTTCTCAGCACGGACTCTTCATTGTTGTTAGTGTTAAATATTGCTGTTGCTGGASCTGTGCAGACACAAAGCTGTCTTTTGTAGGGGCTGTATGTCACAGCAGCACAATGTCCTTTTCTTTAAAACAAAATACAAACTGGAAAGAAGAAGTCAACAAGATACAGGGAGTCCTCCATGTTTATTGACTGTCTTGGGAACTGAATGCTGAAAGTAATTTGCACCAAATTGTTGACCAGTTCTGGAGCTTTGGCTCAGGATTTTGCTTCGCTGGAAAATGACTCAGGAAGAGACAAGAATTTTGCCAGTCCAGGATTTAAAACAAAGAAGGGAGGAAGTCTGAGCATAGTGCTTTATTTCTGTCCTGCATTAATTCTTTTTTTTTTTTTTTTTTTTTGCAAAATGCAGTGGTACTACTGCAGAGCCCAGCAACAGCTAGCTGGAAATATTGGAACCATGTTTTTCCCCATCTACACTGCTTAGATCAATAGTTTACCCAAGGTGAAATTAACCCTAAGGCCATACGCAGAAAACAGGAGGAGAATACTAGGAAAATCAGGCTGTATAAAATGTGAGATCTTCTTTTAAGAAAGGAGCTGAACAGTTAGTTTTTTCTCAACGTTTCAAATGGGKAAAATAAGTGATCAGGTTGGGAAATCACAAGACATGCCAAAGGTATTTTGGCAGGGCAGTAAGCAACAAGGGAGTCCACCACAGCCAAATTACAAATGCAAATGTCAATTGCAAATGTCTAAATATTCAAGCATTGCAGTACAAACTGAGTGTTTCCTGCATGGAGTCCAGGAAAGCAGAGCATGAAGAGACCATGTAAGATAATAGGTGGCAGCTCTTGCAGCAGGAATAAGCCTCAAAGTTGATGTCTCTGCTCCCTCCTGCTTCCTCAGAACCTAAGAAGGTCAGAGACTTATTATTTTCCACAACTACTCCTCTGAGACTTAAGGGAAGGTACTGAATGATGAAATTTACAATCCTATTACTCAACCAATGTAACTATGGATTTTACTGTTGAAGTAGAGGCCTTATAACTCACATTTTTCTCACAGCTTTTTCTGTTCCTTGCTCCTTTAAGGAGATCTACTTGTATTCACTATTAACAGTGAATATGTAAGAGGAATTCTCTTGGGATACAGACATAGAATGCACTAAGAGTAGCGTGCCTGACAATGCTGTCTACAGCTCTAAATTCAGCAAGTAACTTTCATCTTTTTATTTTTTTAMCTCCACAGGCTGGGAAAATTCAAARAAATGTGTTTATCCCTGGTCATCATTTTTTCATTTCAGCTTTATCTTTGAGAAGAAAGGAATCTTGCTTAAAGTCTCAGATTCTCCTTCATACATGTCAGGCCCAAATGYAACTATCAAGTCTGTCAAAGGTTATGGAGTTGTTTTTTTTCCTCCTTCAAGTGCTATGTTCCTGATACAGACAGAATTCTTGAAAATCATATTAACAAAGCCCATGTCTAGGCTCTTGGGAAGATACAGTCATTGCAATCAGGGATATTATAACATCAATAAACTGAAAAAAATTAAATTACTTTTGAAAAAACTAACTATTCTCAGTTGGTTGCCTTTTGAATTTGTATCAGCCAAATCAGCAAGATGTGGAAGATACACTCTGGTGGCTTGAAAGCAAAGTGCAATGCTTTGATCAAAAAGAAAAGGGAAGAAATTATTGCAAATTTTCTTCCTTTGTATTTTTTAGCATGAAGTATCTCACAGGAAAAAAAGATTTCTTTGAGAAATGATCAAACCAATTCTTTGCACATTGGTACTGCTGGTTTGGCTTGTGAATCATCTCTGGATCTTATGTTCTTGGGTTTTCTCTTCCTAACAATTTAATCTCTTGCACCGTTTGGGTTGATTTTTTTTTTTTTCTTTTCCCTATTAGACAGAATATAGCTTGTATATAGCAGATAAAGAAGGAATAGAATATAGTCTTGTATATAGCAGATAAAGGACCAAAAAAAGTCTAATCTGTGGAGAAGTCTTTTACTTCTAGGACTAAACTTATTTTTAGATTTATGCATTAAAAATTCCAGGGGACAAATTCTGCCATTGTCCAGCTGAGTCATACTTTTACAAATAACTTCACTGCACAGAATGGCTTTTCTTTTAGAGTAAGACACTCTTTCTGCAGATGGGAAAAGATTTGGTTTGGTCCTTKGAAGCTTCCTGCAAAAATCACACTGTTTTTTCCTCCTGTTCTCAAGTTAAAGGAGAAAAGAGAATCAATAAAGGGGGCATGGTTTAGTAATACACCAGATTTCCAGTTTATCTGAAGAACTCTGAATAAAGGCCCTCATGGGCCTATGTTCCATCTAATTTTTTCATATATGGTATCTTTGCCGCAGTTTACTTGATCAGGACACAAGCCTGGCTACATTAACTGGCACCACAAGTGATAATTGTCATTATTCCCTAACCTGTGACAGCAGGGAACACAAAAGGCTGATAATCTGCAAATATCTCTGGTTCCTTCCCCTGCCACCAATTGAGGAGCAATTTTGAGGAATTCACTTGCTCTTTTGGCATTTCAGTTTGCCACCTGTGATGTAGTAATTGTGCCATTTAGCTTCCAATACATTTTGCTACTACCAAAGTGATGTCTGGGGGTGTGGTATTTGCTCTGCATCCATTTCTGCAGGGCCACRCACACGAACACCTCTTAGTTCCTCAGTCACATTTCTTGCAGCAGCTCCTGTTATACTCCTTGTGTTACACACACAGAGTCTGGATGCCTCTTACTTCTGCGCAATGACTTGACAATGACTGTACCTTCTTGGTCTTTAACACTTCCTCTGTTCCTTTTCCATAGTAACTCTGTGGCAATCTGCCCTTTGCTGGACAAAAACACCTGACAAATGTTCATTTGGGAAAACAGAAATTCAAATGTACGACCATTCTCCCAAATGCCTAAAAGATTACATTCTTTGTTCACAAATAATCTTAACCAAAGGACTTTGTGAGATCTCAACCCTTGGGCTCAAGGTATATATCATGAAGGATGTTGGAAACTAATAGGATTCATTTTTATTTCCTTGACTTCCATTTTAAAAATAGAAAATTTAAAAATTAAGATTTCATGATCTCATTAATTGGCTTTGTAACCAACAGCTTCATGCTTCATAGCCTGCCTCTCAGTCACTTGGAATTACAATTTCCTTTAAAAGAAATCCTCCGGAAACCAATGGCTTCTTGAACATCAAGGTAACATTTAGCCTGTTAAAGAGAGACAGAATTATATAAGATGTTTATAACTGGACAGAATCCTGGTATTATTCAAAACACCTAGATGCTCTACTTGATCTGACTATGACTGAGTAGAAACTGTCAAAAAATAAATGAGTAGGAACTTCCAAAGCTGGTATATTTAGAACAAACTTTTCCTACAGGGCTGGCCAGTCAATTTTGAGCTTTCAGCTATTCAGTATAGCCCCTCCAAAACCTCCATTCTTTGTATTTAATAGTAATCTCAGATTATAAAATGAGATATATATCTTTCCAACAGTCTGTTCAAATTCCTTAGTTCCATTGAGAGAATGTCATATAATGTGCTCTAGAACAACAGCATAATGGAAAGCAGAGCTGTAAACCATATTGATAGACAGGCTGATGAGCCTGTGTAATGGGGCTGGGAATAGAAACAGATTTAGTATACCTTGGGAATGAGTGTAAAAGCTGGCAGCTCTGCAAGCAGAGGTTCATTGCCCTTCCTACGCCATGACACATACTTTATTTATGGTGCCTATTCCTCTTGAGCCTTGGTGAGCTGATTCCCAATTTAGGATGAATAAAGGGTTAATCGAGCTTACACCCAGGACATGTCAGAACACTCCTGTATGATCGTTTGCCAAGAACAACTCCATCAGAATCGTTTTGTAAAGAGAAGAGTCTGTACCCTTTGAAGAAACCAAAGGAAASAGCAGATATCTGTGTACTGGTATATCTCAACTTTTCAAAATGCTAGGATTGGTTTAAAAGGTATAAAATGCTAGAAGATTAGAATCTAGGATTCAATTTCTGCTCAGTGCTTTCCCAAATCTTTRCTTCTTCATTTTTGACCCACCGTCTTAGAACCAGGAAGTATGCTTCCTTTAAAAAGAAAAAAAAAAAAAAATCACAGGGTTCAGCAGTGGCACTCTAGAAATTTTTACCAAATACTGTATGTTGACAACTCCACAAAAGCTTTGTTTTCAGTCTTCTGCTCCAGCTTCAGGCTTCTTTTTCATAAGTTTATCCAGCACTTTCAATATGAAACGAATCCTATACAATTTCTTCTAAGTATGCATATCGTCCTCAGCCAGTGAAAACTGAAATATAGGACGTTTGAACGACATCAACTGATTAGACTTAATTTACTACATTCATCAAAGGCAATCTGAGTTTTCAGCTGTAAACCAAATCTGTCTGTAGTTTCCCAGGTATATGCTCTGCATTAAAAATATATCTGCTTACATACATCCATATGCCCAGGATTTCAGTACATTGGACCAAACTCACCCCTGAATTATATGCCACTGACTTCTACAGAATCTCCTAGGAATATACATAAGTGCATGCAAAACTAGATCCATAACAGCTGCATAGTCTACTTTCTTCTCATTCATTTAATGGATTTTCCTTCCACTTGGTCCCATTCTTAAGTCTTTGACTTAAGGTTAGAGCGAGGTAAATTATTTGGAAACATCTCATGCTTACTGATCTTCATTCACAGCATAAATTACACAATGCAGTCATGTGAGGTGAAAGAAGGAATTTTGTTAATATCTTATTTAAATACTAATTCACAAGTTCTAAAGATGCAGGCACCTTTATCGCTTGTGTGTTTCTAAAACATTTTAAAACTTTGATGGGGCACAAAATCTTCTATTCTCTTCTGAGAACTAATATTTTTTTAAACACCACACTGGTTCCCTTTTCTTTCCAGTTTCTTTGCTGTTTCCAAATAGATCTTTATGGCTSTATGCATTCAAGACAGTTATGCCATGAAATTCACTGGAATGCCATCAGACCTATTTTTTTAGGACTTTCTAGCTGCATAAATAAAAAGTCAATTATCTGAATACATTAGGCATAGAAAGCAACATGCAAACTCATCTGTAATTAAGGAAAAATGATAAGTCAAACWGCAGTTTCAAACAATTCAACCAGCAAAGAACAGAAGTCCATAAATATATACAAAAAAACTGCATCAGTTTTCATAGATTGAAGCTGGAAGAATCAATTATAATATATTAGTTTCTATTTCATAACAATTATTGTATTTTTTTTATTTATCAAATGTAATCCTTTCGCAGATGATCTGCTTACACAGGTGTAAATTTGTTGAATCTGACAGTTTCCTATCTCGCTTGTATCTTGGGCTTTTGTTTTGCACCTTCCAGAAACCTGCACTGCTCTGCCACCTAGTGCTTTGAAGGAGGGTATTTTACATCAAATGCCGATGCTTACCGGCATAGTGAGTTCAGCAGAATAATGACTGCGCAGAAACATTGTATTAACATTTCCTTGCTAAATGGGTGATTAAARAGAAACGTGGTTTATCAGCCTCTAAGGATATCGTAATTGATTATTGCCAGAGATCGTCCCTATGCCTGCAGATCTTAGTTATATAGAAAACTGTTTAGCAACCTGCATCCTTGTATTTTAGGACATTACATAATCTTTATGGATCTTTCTAAAATGTAAAGTAAATTAATTTTTACATAAAATCCTTATTRAAGAAAAATTGTAACCAAATATCACATATATTTAATGATATTAAATTTTCTGACAAAAAAATGTCTATTTCAACTTCTAGCAGGTACCCAAAGAATCAAAATGAAATTACTAGCACATAAAATTTGTTTGTAAATGGATTCTAAACCACAGCATTTGCAACAACCAGCTTGCCTTTTGTTAATTTTAATTTACACTGTTTCCAAAAGTGTATGTTCCTATATTAGCATTAATGCAATTTATATTTCTTCTAAAATTACATATAAAGTGGGCTTATTGCAAGTAACAGACCAGGCAACATATTTTAGAGGAATTTTTATTTTTTACAATATTATTTGAAAGTAATGGAGCTTTGCATTGTCAGAGATAACATGTCAAAGCTATGAAAGTTTGCTCTTCTGTTGAAGGAAAGGTAATTCAAACACACTGAAGATAACTTCTTCCATGGAAAATTAACTGGTACTACAGCAATTACACACACAAATCTTCAGTATTTATCAGTTGGTTCTAATTTCTCTCTTAGACACCATGAATATCAGATGACCTTCCCCTCACATTACTCAGAAATGACTATGCAATATTATCAAGCATCTCYTCTTGTCTGGATTGCATAAATGCAGAATTAACATCAACTGTATGGCTGTGAAATGAATCACAGAATAGTTGGGGTTGGAAGGGACCTCTGGAGATCATCTAGTCCAATCCTKCTGCTAAAGCAGGGTCACCTATAGCAGGCTGCATAAGATTGTGTCCAGGCRGGTTTTGARTATCTCCAGTGAGGGAGACTTCACAACCTCYCTGGGCAGCCTATTCCAGTGCTCAGTCCATCCTCATAGAAAAAAAGTTTTTCTTCATATTCAGATGGAACTTCCTGTGGTTCAGTTGGTGCGTGCTGCCCCTTGTCCTGTTGCTGGGCACCACTGAAAAAGAGTTGAGCCCCATCCTCCTGACAGCTTCTCTTCAGGTACTTGCAGACATTGATAAGGTCCCCTCAGTCATCTCTTCTTGAGGCTGAACAGGCCYCGCTCCCTCAGCCTTTCCTCATAAAAGAGAATGTCCAGTCCCTTAATGATCTTTGTTGAACAATGACTGGACCCCCTACCGACCTCTGGAGAACACCTTTAGCTGCAGGCCTCYAGCTGGACTCTGTGGGGATTATCACAACAGTCTGGGATCTGGAATTCAGCCAGTTCTTGCTTATGACAACACTGAAAACAGTGTCAAAAGCCTTGCTGAAGTCCAGTTAGGCATTATCCACTGCTTTCCTCTCACCTACAYAGCCAGTCATTCCATCAAACAAGGATGTTAGTCAAGCATGATTTCCCCTTGGTGGATCCATTTGACTAGTTCTGATAACCTTTTTAGTCTGCATGCCTAGAGATGACAACCAGGCCTTTCCATCATCTTTCCAGGGATTAAGGTGAGGTGAACTGGCTTATAATTTCCTGGGGCATGTCCTCCTTCTTGCTCTTTTGATAGTTCTTTGAATTCTCATGTACCTCTCTATGATCTTACAAAAATGATGGAGAGTGCTTTAGCAATAGCATCTCCCAGCTTCCTCAGCGCTTGASGGTGCATCCCATCAAGGCCCATGGATTTGTGGGTGTCAAGTTCGCCTTGTCACCCACAACTCTAACCTGACCCTCCTCAACCAACACAAAATCTTTTCTCCAGATTCTCTTGCTTGCCTGCAGGGTCAGGGAATCAATCCTGAAGGCTGCCTTAGCAGTAAAGTCTAAAACAAAAATAAACATTCCATAATGCCGCCATCTCTGGATCCTTTGTCACAATCAGTAGCAGGCCCATGTTTTCCCAAATCTTATTGCTACTGATGTACCTGAGGGAGCTCCTGTTGTTGTCCTTGATATCTCTTGCCAGATTTAATTCCAAATGAACCGCAGCCTTCCACATCACATTCCTGTATACTCTGAAAACATGTCTACATCCATCCCAAGTGTCCAAGCACCCTGCCCCTTTTTTCCACAAATTTCCATAAACTTTCTTCTTCTCTGTTTTACCAGAAGCTCCTTGCTCATCCATGCAGGTGTCTTGCCCCTTTGCTTGATTTTGTACCTGTAAGGATGCACTGATTTTGATCTGGAAGGAAGTGATACTTATTCAGCTTGTATCCCTAGAGAACTGYCAAAAATATTAACATATATCAAAAATATTAATATATGTCAAAATTATATAAGTATATAAAAAATATAGGAAGGTGTAATTGCCAATTGCACTTAGTTGCTTTTAATATATTAATATATTGATATTAATATAGGCACCCAACCATAGTATGTGGACAAACGAAGACCCACACCTCTCCCTAAAATAAATTGTCCTGTGGGTAAGGTGTGTATGTATCTGACTTACTGTTTGGCTAATCTCACCTCTGTCAGTCTCATCCCATGCCACACTGCAAAGTTAGCTTTCCACTAAATATCCTGCACTTCTGAACAAGTGAAAAACAGACATGACTAGACTAAATCCTGTTTCAACAAATCAAAAGGACTTAGGCTGTTTGCTTGGATACCACCAACTGAATGGCATCAATTTACACTTACCAGTTGCCATTATTCTCTTACTTTCTGGAGGAAAGGTAGTATCTCCACTAACATCTGTTACTACCAGTTATGCTTCAAAGCATGGCATCTAGAGCAAGGAAAGCCAAAGTGAAGCATTACAGCACACACCAGCCCACTCCTTGAGCAAGCTCAGCCTGCAAATGAAGGCTACTATGGAAGGTGTGGTCCTGTGTCCTCCACTTTCATATTCTTACAGTCCACACTGCCACTTTTCTGACCCTGATGGAAGATCCCTACAGTGAGATCCCCACCAAAAAATCAAGCTGTAGAAAGCCAGGGAAAAATTCTAAGTCAGCACAGCTCCCCGAATCAGGAAGCAAAGGAGCACATACACTCAAGTGCCAAGGAAATGGAGGGACAACCCAGACGGGATTGGAGCGGGTTTGCATTTTTTGGCAGCAAATAGCTACCAGGGTGGCTGAGCCACAATACCAGTGTATGTGTATGCTGAAATCCCAAACAAAAACTGAAAACAGTCATAAGCCCGAAATGCAGTGGTGCTGCTCTGTGGCTAAAACCAAAGTGAAAACCAACAGCAAGGTGCTGCAACTGCACTGCTGCAGGGCACCAATGAACACTGAAGGCAGAGCCATCCCCTTTCTGCCAAGGACTCCAGCCAAAGGCACTGTGTCTGTTTGTGGTTTTCCAAGCATACACAGACCATGCAGACTACTGAACAGCAGTGGCTGCAAAAAGCCAGCTTTGACCCCTGTCAGATTTACAGATTTCCAGTCATTACATGTCGATTTGGTTTTTTGCTCAAAAAATCAYGTGTACTTTAAGGAGTGAAAGGGAAGTTTCCACTTCCCTTTAAGGCACAAAACTATCTTGTATACTAACAGCAAGGAACACTGAACCTTGGTCCAGTGAAGAAAAAATGCAAATACTACTTGGCAACACTATTTCACTCGAACCTAGGACGATCACCAATTATCTGAAACAGCAGCATCATGCAGAGATCCAAACGAAGGAAATAACCAAATAACTGCATATTTCCTTGCAAATATCCTTTGTTTCTAATTAATATTGCTTTTCAACATTTTTTCCTGCTCCAAAAGAGTAGCAGCCAAAATCAGAAAGCAAATTTCCCTGGGACACTTTAACAAACTTTATTGTACATCCATGAATGTGTTTTCCCTTTGTTTAAAAGATGTTATTTACAAAACCAGAACATTAGCATACAAATTATTCAGTGTACTGTACACAGATGTCCAAATCCAGATGTATAACTGAGAAGCATTTCCCACTGCATGCTAGAGAAACAATACCTGACTGTAAAATCATATGGCATGACACAATATTTAAGTAGGCTTCCCAAAAGTTCAGAGGAGTTCTGTTCACACTGAGAGAATGAGAAAAACATTCTTGAAAATAATTTCTCTTCCTGCAGCAATTTTCTGCTACCGTCAATTCTACAGCATCAATTTTGAACAAACCAAGAAGGACGCTTCCTGGCTCTTTCAATGATCCGTTTGCCTTTATCTTCTTCTGTGGGCTTTTCTCCTTCATAAAGGACAACAGTCTCTACAGTTGGAGCATTAAATGGTCCTTCTTCCTTTTTATGAATTTCCATCCGTATCAGTCGAGTTTCTGCTTTGACCTTTGCGTAACAATAGCCACAAAGGACGTGTTTCTGCTTCAAGTTTCCACACTCAGGACAGACATCTATGTTCCTCTAAAACAACAGTTGAAAACAGGAAATTTTGTAATGTGAACAGCAGCAACAAAAGAAACAGGGAGCAGCTACAAACTAATAAAAATGTTAAATGAAATAGCAAAGAAATTCAACTGCCATTTCAAAATCTATTCTTCTATGTAATTTTTCTGTAATGTGATGCTATGTCAAATGCTTACTACTAACAGCATGTGAAGTCAGTATCTAAATCATTATGCCTATTGATGTTTGGAAGATTAAAAACCTATGGACTCAATTGATGCACAGAATGCATAGRACTATTCCACTTACATTATCTGTTCAGCCAAAATTCACATTTTGTTGGCTTGCACCTCAAATGCCACTTTATTAAAACTCAAGACTACTGTCACACATGATGAACATACCTGTTACAAWGGATTTTTAACATTACAGTATCTTACAGGCTTATTTAGTTATAAACAAAGTCCAGAGAGCTTTTAGAGTCAGTACTTCCCTCTCAATGATTCTCCAAAATAAGAACTTTGTGGGTTACCTTTACTTCTATGAGCTTGTTGGGATGCCTCCGCCTGCAGCGGTTCACCTCGATGGTGCGTCTTTTCTTGGGTGCTGCCATCCACAGGATGCTCTCCAGCAGGCTGGGCGCCTTGGTGCTACTCTCGCCAGCATCATTTATCCCTTGTGGGAGAAGAGCTGGACCTTGCACAGCTAGTGCTGGCTCTGCAGCAGAAAGAAAAAGAGGGGGGTGATCATCCCACTCTGAACTGGTGCAGCCTCCCCTTGAATAATGTGYGCAGTTTTGGGCACCACAGTGTAAGAAAGATACAACGCCGAGATACAAAGAGAGCATCCAAAGTGGGGGTGACAACGATGATGAACAGCCTTGAGTGGAAGCTGTAGGAGGAGCAGCTGAGGTAATCTGGTCTGTTCAGCCTGGAGGAGACTGAGGAGAGACYACACTGCAGTCAACAACTTCCTCATGAGGGGAAGCAGAGGGACAGACACTTATCTCTTCTTTTTGGTGACATGACTCCAGAGAATGGCATGAAGCTGAGTCAGGATATTGGGAAAAAAGTTCTTCACCCAGAGGATAGCTAGGCACTAGAACAGACTCCCCAAGGAAGTGATCACAGCTCCAAGCCCGATAGAGCTCAAGAAGCATTTGGACAATGCTCTCAGGCATGTCATGGCATTGTGAGGCATTACATGGTGTAACTCTGAGGACTGTCCTGTGCAGGGCTGAGTTGCACTTGATGATCCCTTCCGACTCAGCATAACCTGAGATTCTGTGAGAAAGAAATTCCTTACAGCCAAGCCCCATTTTCACAGGCGGTCGAGGAAACACAACACGGATGCTGCCAACACCCCCGAAGCAAGGGCACAGCGGCGCCTCAGCCCAGCTCCCTCACTGACCCCACGGTCGCGCCCTCCTGCCCCACTGCTCTCCCTCCCTCCGCCGTTCAGGGGTAAAAYGAATCCCGCAGCTCCGATGCCACCCTCTCACAGAATCACAGAATCGATGGCGTTGGAAGCGACCTGTGAGATCATCTACTCCAAACCCTTCCCAAGGTAGGTGACACAAGAACACGACCAGCTCCTTCAGCTGGGCGGAGAACAGGCCGGGACCTACCCCAGGCCGGGCACTGGCCCCTGAAGACACCCGGCCAGAGGCCGCGATCCAGCCGCCCCCAGCAGCGCTGGAACAGAGCGCGAAACCGTGGAAGCGGAGAGCACACCACCATCACCAGCGCCGCCATARCCCCACCCGGCCCCGCCGAACCCTGAGGAGAGACGCGCCTGTCGCTGAGCCTTCTGGGAAACCGAGTGCCATCAGCATGCCATGACATTGCAGGGACCGAAGAACAGGACTCCAAATCCCAGCATTGCTCTCGCCATCAGCAGGAGGGGCGGCGGAGGGCGCATGGAGGACTCCAACTCCCAGCATGCCTTACGGCGCGCCTGTCCGCCAACCGCGTCTYGTCACGCTCACCGACGCGCCACCACCCCGCCAATCAGTGCGCTCGCTGTGCCTTCTMGCTGGGAGCTGAAGCGGCGTTTGCGCCTGCGCTGACGAGCCGGCGCGAGGAGTGTAGGGGCTGGTGCCAAAATGGCGGAGCGCGGCTACAGCTTCTCCCTGACCACCTTCAGGTGCCGGGCAGGGGCGGCTGCGGGCCTGGGGGACAGAGGCAGGCGAGCTGCCGGGCCAGCGGGAGGGCGGTGCGCAGCCTGAGCGGAGCGACGTGCCGGCTGCGGTGCGGCAGAACCGAGGGGACGCTTTGCAGAGTCATCGGGCCTGCGATCGCTGGGGGGCAGCGGGGGCTGGATCTAGATAGAAGGGACAGACTTGGGGAGAGCGGCGGGGATCAGGCGGTTCTTCCTTCGCCCGAGGGAGACTTGAAGCTWCCCAGAGGCTTCCTGAAGGGCTGAGGGGAGAGTCCTGGGTCCCACGTAGTGTTTGTCCCTGACTTCGGGCGCCAGTGCAAGCGCTGCTTGTGTCTCCTCCTTGCTGTGAGACAGAGCTGCTGTAGAGCCAAGTTAAGGTCTGTCTCGACACTCGTAGTACCGTACAGCGAGTGCTTGCTTGGCTTAGTAAACTCGGGATCCCCCCCCGCCCCACTACAGGCTGGATAATTCTGTGGCTCTAAGCTAACTGGAAATTCATGATGGCATCTGAGCTGTGGTGTCTTGCTTCAGAACAAAGTTTGCAGATGAGGGAATGAATGAAGGAGATGARTTTTAAAATAGTTTGTCTTCCTTCCTTCTACACTTGCAGTCGCTGCTCTCCTTGCACTTGGTGTTGTACACAGCCTGAGTGTGGAATGACTGCATGCACAGAGTGAATATTCTATTGTAGTGTAGTATGTTGGGGTATTGCTCTAATACATAGACTGAAGATTAATTCAGAGTAAAGGAAAGTACTTCCCATTCATTTTTTGATGTAACTGTTAAGGTATTCAGATCTATGTCGTATGGACACAAGAATCTTTATGGTGCTTGGGGTGAAGCACTTCCTTAAACAGAGGAGAGTCACACTGTGTAATTGCAAAAGGGATTGCTGAAGGCTTGTTGCATTTGAGCAATTGAAGCAGTTCACAACTTAAAATGATGAAAAGAATGTTTTTAATGGATGGAAGCAGCTCAACATGGCTTGCTCTGCTCATGTAGATTGAACTCTTTATTAGCCTTTGGAAATGGTTTCCTAAGGGAGTTACAAACATTTTGTAATTTACAGAACCACTACATGCTTGGAATGATTGTTCTGATGTGTTACATTTTGTARTGGAAAAGCCAGAATTATTACTTTGTCACCCCTATTTCCTCAGCGTGTAAATGACTACACTGATTGATTATTGCTTGCTTTGTTTCTTYATCTAAGCACTTAGTTACATAATTTCCCATTTTACTTCAGCAATTATTAGAGTAGCAGTGTCTGAAATGCAGCCTAGAGAACAGATCCACTTGCAAAATCACTTGTGCAGTGAGTGGCTGCCTCTGGTATCCTTTCTCCTGGGGATAGAGAATGGACTCTCTCCTCAATAAGTTACTTTGTAACTTATTTTGCTTGCACTTACAGCTCTTTTCTGATGATTCTGCTTCCATTACCAGAATGATATGGATTGTTAAAACAAAATGCAGGAATACCCAGTAATGGAATGGGAGTTGTCTCTKTCTTGTGCCGTTGACCTCATGTGCTTGTCAGTCAAAAAGCATAGCTGTGTTTTGCTGATGCTTTTCAGCAGTGAACATCAGTGTCTTGAAAGCCTTTGGAAACCACACATACAATGTAATTTCAATAGAAAGTCAATACACCCCGTTGAAGATTTTTCCCACTGAGTGGAGAACTTTATTTTGCATCTTTCTTTTTAGTCCTTCTGGMAAGCTTGTTCAGATTGAATATGCTTTGGCTGCAGTAGCTGCAGGAGCTCCATCAGTTGGGATTAAAGGTATGTCCCGAAAGTATTTTAGTGAAGCATTTGGGGTTTTGACCAGTTGAGAGAACTAAACCAATTTGGATCATGTACTGGGTCCTTTGTATTGGATCATTCTTTATCTTTCTTTCTGTTACATATTTAGTTACTCTTTGAGTCGATTTTCACATGTTTTAATAGATTTAATGTTTCCTGGGGTTCTTTTTTTGGGTGATTTTGGACGCATTCAGCTGATAGAATGTTTGGTTTTGGTTATGCATGTCTTTGAGTCTTCTTGTCCTTATATATTAAATTGCACACCAAAAAAAGTTACTTAGATGGCTCAATTATTACTGTTATTCAGAATCTTTAGAATGGGACTATGGGAACTATRTAGTTATTTGAAAAAGAAACAATGTGTTGGGTGGATTCATCAAAGTATCTCTGTTTAACCTGATTGTAAGCTTGACTGGCTTTTAAAAA
The DNA here is from genome assembly GCF_030028575.1 of Malurus melanocephalus. Taxonomy (NCBI): domain Eukaryota; kingdom Metazoa; phylum Chordata; class Aves; order Passeriformes; family Maluridae; genus Malurus; species Malurus melanocephalus. Next base: position 633,492 of record NW_026623615.1, read on the forward strand.
GAGAGGAAGAAAATTTTTGCAGTTTAATAAGCTTGTTCTCTGTTTTGGCTGCTAATTTTAGTTTAATGTTTAAAAAGTTTTCTTTTTCTTTTCCAGCTGCAAATGGGGTGGTGTTGGCAACAGAGAAGAAGCAGAAATCCATTCTGTATGATGAAAGGAGTGTCCACAAAGTAGAACCAATTACCAAACATATAGGTTTAGTGTACAGTGGTATGGGTCCAGATTACAGGTATTAAAACATTTTGTTTGATTACCATTTAGATGCATATTCATACAAGAAATTTAAGTAACAGGTAGCTGTTTCTTTCTAAGTGTATGTCATAAGACTATGTTGTATTGTATTGTAAATTACATTTTCTTGAAATTTTATCAATATATTCAGTAACTTGCCAAATAGCCCTGTATCTAAAAAATGAAATCTGTATAATTCAACTTTACTTTCAGTTTAAATATTTCAGTGATTGCTTGGTTGATAGAGATAACTCAGCACTGTCTGTTTTCTTACACTGATSTTATGCCAGATGTACGAGTCCTGAACACATACTTGTTATTATGAGTTTTCAGTTCTAGTTGGAATTTTTTTGGCATAGTACTTTTGTCTTTGTTTTCAGAGTACTTGTACACAGAGCTCGGAAGCTGGCCCAGCAGTATTACCTGGTTTATCATGAGCCCATCCCAACAGCTCAGCTAGTACAGAGAATTGCTTCTGTGATGCAGGAGTACACACAATCTGGGTACGTGCTGGAGTTGCAGGGTTGCTTAGAAAGATTGTGATGTTTAAATGTAAAAAGKAACAGCTACCCATTAGAGTTTTTGTGGAAAAGGCAGTTTTTCAGTGGAGAATGTGCACAGAAGGTGGGCAAAATAGGAGGAGCCCTGACTGGCAGTGGGTGTGAATGGGTCTCCATATCTTGCAAACAAACATGTCAGCCAAGGCAGGACACTTTTGGTTTTGATCTGTTGGTTGACTCATCATTCCTCATCAGTGCTGTGGTCTGGAGAGAAGGCTAACACATCCAAAATATTAGTCATCTWTGACTCTTCACTGGATAATTTATTATTTTTTGTTTGCTTGTAGTGGTGTTCGTCCCTTTGGTGTATCACTGCTTATATGTGGCTGGAATGAAGGGCGGCCATATTTATTTCAGTCAGATCCATCTGTAAGTATCTTGTATTTGTAAATTCTGCTGCTTTGATAAAACGTGAAACTTTGCATATGCTCATGAAATACTTTCTGTGATGAGAAGAAAAATACAGAGCTACAATGAAAGATACCCTAACATAATTTCTGAAGTCAAAATGGGTCATTTCAGTARGTGCTTGGAGCATGCCTGCATTGTTCTGTGCTTACATGGTCCTGTACTGCTTGAGGGATGGCAGCTGTTTTTGAGGGAGATCATCCTTTTTCATATCTTTCCACATAGTTGATAGTGCGAGCAAAAATGGCATTCTGCAACAGCTRCTAGGAAAAAAAAATTGACTACTTGTACTGCTTCAAACTGGATAGAAGTTAAGCCAAAACCAGTTGCATTGTGAATTGTAATGCATGTGCTTTGGTATTTAATGACAGAGGTTAATTTAAATCGTTTTATTTGCTGGGTTTGCACTGCACTTCAGAAAAAACTATCTTTTGATGCACATGTGAAGTGCAGTGCTTCAGACGAAAAATTGAGGTCACTGTAGTGATCACTGAAACTTTCAGCAGTTTGATTTACTACCTGATGCTCCAGTGTAAAAAGCAGAATGCAGATGTCTTGTTTAAGGCAGTTTGATTGAGGCACAGAACTGCTGCCAGTCTTACTGCCAGAGGAGGGAATAGAAGTTATGATGAAATATCCTGGTGGCTGATCAATCAGATGGATGATTTGTAACAAGTACTTACATTATTTTATCTTCAGAAAGAAGGAATATGCAGAGTGAGCCTCAATAAGGATTTGAGCATACACTTTCTCAAAGGCAAATATACCATTTCTGTTTAAGGAATCCCAAATCAAAACTATGCTAATGACTTACTAAATTCATCTTTCAAAGTAGTGGGAGGATGAAAATAGGTGGGGCCCTATACACATTTTGCATGGTTTCACAGCATATGTTCCCATAACAAATTAGTTTGAATATCATCCAGAATTGTCTCCTGTAGTCTCAGAACATTCAGTATTTCGATAATTGCTTCTGTACTTTATTACCAAGTAATGGAATGTTTCCCTAAGTTACACAAAACAATTCAATCAATAAATTGTTGCTTTTGCAGGGAGCTTATTTTGCATGGAAAGCAACAGCAATGGGAAAAAATTACGTCAATGGGAAAACATTTCTTGAGAAAAGGTAATGTATTTGATCCTTCTCTGAAAGGATACTGGGTTTTGTTCAGGTTCCATGTAAAACGGCCAGGTTAAAAGAAATGCACACTTGTAAAATTATCAGAACAAAGTTTTAAAATACTTAAGATGGGATGCTTCCAGTGTACTTATTTACACATGCACAGGAAGTTTCATTTACACTCCAACTTTTGTGTTTATGTAGAATTTACTTGAATGAAATAAACGTTGTATTTAACATATTTGCAGCAATATTTTATACAGTGTCAGTAGGAAAAGTAGGGACTCTTAACAAATAACTTTGATTATTAATGTTACAGCACTTACAAATAATATTTGTATGAGAAACAGAAATATTTTAGTCGTTATGGGGTTTTTAGAGACCCAGGATTTTTAAAATTTGTAAAGGTCTTTCTCCTATGCTGAAATTAATGAATGTCTATTTACAGATACAATGAAGATTTGGAACTTGAAGATGCCATTCATACAGCTATCTTAACACTAAAGGTTAGCAAAATATTTAAGGAAGAAGTTTCTTATGTCTTCATTGATATGATTTCACTGAACTGTWTTTTCTTTAATAGGAGAGCTTTGAAGGGCAAATGACAGAAGACAACATTGAAGTTGGCATCTGTAATGAAGCTGGTTTTAGGAGGCTCACTCCAACTGAGGTTAAGGACTACTTGGCTGCAATAGCCTAGTGGAAACCACCCAGCTAGACTGTGTGGTTCACACAATGGTCTTTTTAATTTTGGCTACTTAAATGTTTTTCTTTGCAGTTTTTGCATACTTATTTCTACATGGTTTGTCTGAGAGATTTTTTAAACATCATGGGTGCAAATACAATGGTCCTTGATATTGTAATACATGGAATCTTGTTAAAGATAATTATTTCCCGTGATACATGAATTATTGTACAAAATGTAAAGTTATAGTGACAGCTTGAAAAAGGCTAAAGAATAAAATCAAAGGCCACTGTTTTGGGGGAAGCTGTCTGTGTGTCTTTTTAATCCTAGTTTGTGTATCTGCAGAAAGCTTAGATTTCAGTATCCTTATTGTTGAGGAAACAATTTTTCACATACAGCCACAATGAACTTATGTTCAACCTTCTTTTAAAAAATATAAATTTTGAGTGGTAGGATAGTTTTTTCACTTTGAAATATTGTTTAAATGTTAATTATCCTCCAGAAATGGTTTTATATGGTGTAAAAGATCATGTAGTCTCACAAAGGGGCAGAAGAGTCTTCCATTTCAGGTATGAACTGTGATCTACTTGTGCCTCTGCTTTTGACCCTCCTGGTCTTTGTGTCACAAGAACTTGTTCTCTATTACTTCAGTTATTCTCGTAGAAAATAGAAATTGCACTTTTTCAACCTTGAAATATTGTTAGAAAATGTAGAAATAGTAACTCTTACTGAAAACTAAAAACTAAAACTAAACCATCAATAAAAATCTATGGGAGTTACAAAATAGAATGAGAGTATGTAATGTAATTACTTTATCCTTTCAATTGTGCTAAACTATTTTCCAACTTGCAAGATAATTCTAAAGATGTAATGAAATGAGCATTTAATTTATGCATCATAACTTGTACTGATATTGCAGTGTGGAGGTGTATGTATCAATACATTAGTTACACACATAGAGTCATTMAAGTCATAAAAACCTACATCTACCACAAAAGAAACAGGATAAATACACATTTTTTTTTCAACAGAAATAATCTGGTCTGTGGCCATTTAAGTTATTTTCAGATTTTATATTTTTTAAAGCAATCTAATTGTTAAAATGTTGATAATGAACTGGGAGCAAAGCTGGGTCACTCTGCTTGCATGTAAGGCTAAGGATGTAGGGGAGCAGCCTTGCAGGTCACATGTCAGCCAGCCATTWCTGGAGAAAATACAAAATAGGAGTAGAAAGCAGTGTATAAGCTGATTGACCTGTGCTTTCCAATGTCTGTCTTCTGATGGTTTATGTTATCAGCAAGTGAATAAGAATTTCTGAAGCATGCCACAAATGAAGTTTTATTCCTAATGTCAGAAATAAAAGCTCTGTCCAAATGGTTCATTAAGAGTTCTGCTAGATCACTTTTTGAGTATTTTACTCTGAAAACCAGGCCATATTCTGATTCCTATTCTAGAGAAAATAAAACAACTCAGATCTGAAACTGAAGGCTTCATATTGCTGCATCTTCAATTTAGAATATTTATGCACATTTAGTTTTTTAATGCTATATAAATATACATAGAAGGAAATATACATGGAAAAATGTGTAGGTATTTCAGAAATGAACTGCAGTGGTTTAGTTGTCTCTGCTACTAGAAACAGTTGATGAGCAAAAAACACTGTGAAGGGTAGTTAAAACCAAAGCAAGTTTCAAACCATGGGAAACTACTTGTTTTGTGTTAAAGGAGATGAGTAGGTCTTTATGGTCTACTACCAGTGTTTTGCACTTTCACGAGCCACAAGCTGGTAACTGTTTTTACGCTGTTTTTTTGAGAACAGTCCCAAAGCTCTCTGTTAATACTTAAACCCTGCAGTGAACCAGTTCATGGCATTTGGTGTAATTTGGAAATGATATGCATAATATTTTGAATTCTGCCTTTATTTAGAGTATTTCTTAGAGATAGTTAGACCTTGATACTACAGTGTTCTCATGGGGAAGGTGGTGTGATCCCAAGTGTGGGTTTGTTTCTTTAACTTCTTAATCCTGCAYTGCCATTGCCATACTGAGATGACTGCATGTCTAGAATAGTAGCTAAATTTTATCTAGTATTTAAAGGGAACTTTTAAACTTCAGGGAACTAAGTAACATACTTTTAAATTTAAAGTCTACAATTTAAGGAAATAGTAATTTTAACTTGAGAATGTATTTCTTAAATAAAATCACTTCAGGAGAGAGTGATACTAGTACAAAGGACTAACCAGTTGTATGGTGATTGTGGTAATTTTCAAAAAGTGCACCCTTTAGTTACATGAGTTTGGGTTTTTTATATTTTGTAAAAACTGTATAAAAGGGTCAAGACAAAATAAGACAAGTACTTCCTTTGTGAGAAATTACAAATTGCAGGCTTGATTATTTCAGGTTGCTGTGAATTATGACTGCTTCATTTAGCTTATCCCTACTAAKGCAGTCATCTGAAAGAAGAAAAAGAGACAGTGGTCACTTGAAGCATGTAAGGTTGATTTGCTTGTCTTGGAAGAGGATCTGCTCCTGAGTACTCAGGATAGTGTGACACCTATGAGAATTGAGCTTTATTTAATGTGTAGGATTGGGATGTGAGAACAATATTATTTCATGGAATTATTACTTTATGTCACAGGACAGAATGGGTCAGGTTGACAGGGACCATAATGAGTCATCCGGTCCAACCTCCCTGCTCAAGCAGAATTATCCTAAAACACATGGCACAGCATTGTATCCAGATGGTTCTTGAATACCTCCAGTTAGGGAGACTCCACAACCTCTCCAGGCATCCTCAGCAGAGAAGATACAGGTGCAGTAAGCCACTCATGTCTTGTTTTGGCTTACTGTTGTTTTCCATATCTTGTGAAATCATTCACACAAATAGAGCTCATCTCTCCCTGTAAGAATCAGCAAGTCTTTCCCACATTGTTACGGAGTACTGCTGCATGGAGAGAAAGGAGGTGACAGCTATGTGCTGCGTGGAGGCAGGAAGCAACTTGGCGCAAGTATTGGGGAAACTTGCTCACATTTAGCACAGAGTGGTTTAGTACAGCCCTTTTTTTTGTTGTCCAAACTTTACAGATCCAACACATCCATGCACAGACCCAACATGCATGGACCTGTGGGTGTTACTTCTCCAATAAAGTTAAAAGCCAATGCTAACTTTTCTCTGGCCTGTCCYCATTTTACTCTGCGCTATTACAGCCTCACATGTAATACTGTGTGCCATTTTGGGYGCCACAATACAAGACAGATACAAAGCTGCTAGAGAGTATCCAAAGTGGGGGGCAACAATGATGGTGAAGGGCCTTGAGTAGAAGGTGTATGAGGAGCAGCTGAGATCACTTGGTCTCAGCCTGGAGGCGACTAAGGGGAGACTTCATTRCAGTCTACAACTTTCTCATGAGCACAAGAGGAGGGGCAGAGACTGATCTCTGTGGTGACCTGTGACAGGACCCGAGGGACCGGCCTGGAGTTGTGTCAGTTGAGATTTAGGTTGGATATTAATTGGAAAAAAAGCTTTTTACCCAGAGGGTGGTTGGGCACTGGAGCAGGCTCCCCAGGGATGTGGTCCCAGCAGCAAACCTGACACAGTTCAAGAGGGCAATACTCTCAGGCACATGGTGTGACTCTTGKGACTTTCCTCTTATAAACACATAGTGTTGGCTTTTGCAAATATAAGGATGARTGCTATGTGTACAATGTTGCCTTTTTTGCGTAAGTAGCTTAGTTACGCAGATACAGTGGTAAAATAATCACTGCTGTTTTTGTCTTTCTTTTGTTACTCAGATATAGTTATAGAATACTTGTGGTTGTGAAAAACGAAGTTCACTCTGCTGTTAAAATTTAAAAGGTTTTAATAATGACAATAAGATACACAAAAGCAAAAGGATACTGTGCACCCTGTGCCTTGGCAGTTTGCCAAAAGCACCCCAAAGCATTGACAGAAACCTCTTTAAATACATTTCATGTTGCATCAGCTTAATGCCTATTCATAGAYATTTATGTATATTCAAACTTTTCTAGAACTGTTTAACATGGATCCACCTTTTTAGAGCATGGATGTTTATGTTCTTGGRGGTCACTTGTGTGTGACTCCTATTCCATAGTTTTAGCAGATGGTTTTTGTCGRCAGGGAAGTGTCTGTAGCAGGGGCCTCTGATGGGTCACAACACCCCTGGCCTTTCCATGCAGCTAAGCCCATCCGAAGATTGGGGGTCTCACCAGCCAGGCTCCTTTGCACATCAGAAGACGGATGTTTTACRAGCTCCTCTGACCAGAACTTTTTCCACTATACATCCCAAAAGCCCCGCTTCCTTCCACCCCTCCCCATCCTTTTGTCAGGGTCTGTGCTGATAGGCTTGGGGAGAGGCCGGACTTGATATTTTGTGATCCTTTTCTTATCTTTTGGTCAGTGTAATTGTAGCCAGGGCTTCCATTCAGAATTTTGGTGGCTCTTCCTGCAACTTTGGTATAGTTTTGCTATAGTGTGCCAAAAAAAAAAAAAAAAAAAATCCTTCATGGAAATGTTTGTCACAAACCATAATCCTACATGGAAATGTTTGTCACAATATTTATTGCAAGTTAATCAAAAGTGTTCTATAACCATATCTGAGTTACAAAAAAAAAAAAAGAACAGTAATTATTTCACAACCATGTTAACATATCTGAATTTCTTCTACAGATAAAGCAACATCATATCATGATGCACCATACATAGCATCTAACTTTAACCTCGGTGAAAGCCAACACTATAATATGTGTTTATCACATGGTTAAACTGAAGTGTTATGGCTTGTGACTTAAACATTTCCATAAAAAGTATTTTTCATATTATAGCAAAACTATACAAAAGCTAAGAAAGTCGCCAAAAAACCCTGAATGAGGCCCTGGTGGCAGTGGTCCTTARAGAAAAGAAAAAGCTCAGAGCTGGGGAAAAGAATGCATACATCCACAAAGAGATCACGATGCTTAGCACCCTCCGGGGCGGCGAGACAGTGAGGCCATCGCCCCAGAGCTATCAGCTGCCAGGCCAGCGCAGACCCTGATAGCAAAAGGGTGGGAGTAAAAAAAAAAACAAAACAAAAAACAACAACTTTGGGATGTGTAAAGTCTCTGGTTACAGCTCGTGGAACGTCTGTCCTCTCCTGCTTGAAGGACCCTGGCTGGTGGGACCCCCAACCTTCGGATGGGCTTATCTGCATGGACAGCCCAGGRRCCCCTGCTACGGACACTTCCCTATCTTCCCTATCAACAACTGTCATTGATACCAGGGAAGAGAGGGCTACACCGGAGGAGGTGCCGTGCTAAACATTTCCTGGAAAAGTTTGAATATGCATAAACACCTATGAATAGGCATTAAGCTGATGCAAYACAAAATGTATTTAAAGAGRTCTYTGTCAATTCCAGGTGTGCCTTTGSCAAATCGCCAAGCACCTGGTGCCCGCTCAGGCACCGTATCCTTTTGCTTTCTGTCCCCAACTGTCATTTATTAAACTTCAATTTTCACAGGAGAGTGAACTTCGTTTTTCACAGTCCGAAGCAGGGCCAGGAGCTGGATGCAATGATCCTTGAGAATTCCTTCCAACTCAGAATATTCTGTGATTGTGTCTGACCTGACGTAAGCATTTTTCCCTTGAAGRGTTTTCGCGATAACCCGCGTCCACACCGCGGAGCTGAGCCAGGCCGGGCGGGCTGGGGCCGGCGGAGCGAGGCGGGTCGTGCGGCTGTCCCCGGGGGAGGAGCCGGGCTGGGCCGAGCCACGACACGCCACGCTGGCCCGAGGCGAGGGCTGTGGCCGCCGGGCTGTGAGTGCGGGCTGTGAGGGCTGGCGAAAGGTGGCGGCTCGGGGGCACCGAGTGGGGCCATGAGACCCCGGAGAGCCAAGGCGAACCCGGGCACATCGTGTTCCGGCAGTGACTGAGGGACGGGGACAACAAGAGTGACAAGAGCCGGCCTCCCGCACCCGCCCGCCCTGCCGGGGCACACGTATGGGCGGAGGGCGASGCCCGGGGGGTGGCCGGGGGGCCGGGCTGGGCTGGGGGCGAGCGCTGAGGGCGCCGTGCCCTCACCCGAGATGGCGCCGCGGCCTCCCCGGCGCCGCGAACACGTGATGGCGGGAGAGGCCGGGAGAGGCCGGGCCGCGGGCGGGACGGAGGGGTGGCCGGTCCCGCTTATCCCCGCGCAGGGGAGATCGGGTCCTGAGGCGAAGGGAAGGCCTTGTGTGTGAGCTTGTGGTTGATAGTGGCGCCGCCACTCAGTTGTGCTGAAGAAGTCGTTTCGTGTGTGGTTTTATTTCCACAACAACCCTTGATTTACGCTCTGTCTTGAAGCTTTTGTGTGTTGTATGTGTGTGTGT
>NW_026623615.1:643125-657472 GCF_030028575.1 Malurus melanocephalus
AGCTGTTGTGGGGAGAGGTGTCCAATTACTAATCGTGAGGTTTTATTCATTGCATTAAATGCAAGGATAAGTTTGTGGGCAAACACTTCGATGGGGAGGCTGATTTCTCTGGCCTCCGGGATCCTGAACAGAGTTAGTAGGTCATGTCAGAAGGCATCATGATTCTTGGGCCGTGAAGAAGCAGATGTTGCTGGTGCTGGATGTGGACCAAGCCAATGGCAATTAATGCTGCCTTTGTTTCCACTTGAACGTAGGGCTGGGGAGGTTTCCACTCTGTGAAGACGGGCCCGAGTTGCACTGGCAGAGCTTGTAGGACCAGGCTGTCTCTTGTTGCTTGCTTTCAGTTGTAGCTTCATTTATCTTGTCCTTTAATACCAGTTTACATCAACATGCAGGTTAAGTAAGAATTACAGGAAGAATTGCAGTGTTTATACTTGTTTAGTATATGCTGTTGTTTGGTGTATGATCCAACATTTTTCCTAAGACAGCACATATTCAGTGAATTCCTATCATACTTCCTTGAAGGAAGGCCTACTAAAGGAATACAAATGTGAAGGAATAGATTTTTCAGATGCATCACAGTAAATCTCACAGAATTAGAAAACAGCAATTTCTAGATTCTCCTGACACCATAATTATGAATCATAGTCTGTCATGAGGCTGTGTAATAGAAAGACACAATGGTTTGGGTTGGAAGGGACATTAAAGATCATCGAGTTCCAACCTCCCTGCTGTGGGCRGGGACACCTTTTCTAGGCTAGGTTGCTCTAAGCCCCATTCAACCCGACCCTGAACACTTCCAGGGATGGGGCATCCGCAACTTCTCTGGGCAGTGAGTCCCAGTGCTTCACTGAGAGGCTCATCCGCTGAGCTGAACAGAGCAAATTGAAATCTGGGTTTCTGTAAGCATAGTGGATAGCTTTTAATTTTAATGATAAGTGTGATGAGAGGGACAGGCAGGATTTCCTTGTGGCATTAACTGTATTTCTAATTTTGCTCTGGATGGCAGCTTTTGCAAATGAGCTCTGAGAGTWAATATCCCTTCTAAGTGATTGGCTGAGTGAAGGGCTCTTAATGTAGTGGATAGGGGGAAACCACAAACTTGCAAGGTCTGTGTGGAGACTTGACTGCTGCTGTTCTTCCTAGCTGAGAACTAGGTCAAGTGAGGCTGTAGGTTGGCTCTCTAAAGGTGAAGGAAAGGAATTGAACTCATCACTAGGGCTTTGTGTTGAGGTTCCAGTTYCTCATGCTTTACAATAGCTGTTGCACTAAGTCTGCTGGAGTGTATACTGTTAGAAATAACTCTTTTGCTTGTCCTTATTCTTGGCCATGCAATAACAATCTTCTCCTTTGTTCTCACTTGACAGGAATAATGTTTCCAACATGTCTGTGCAGTCACTGCTTTGTGAAAGAATTGCTGTTGCCAAAGACTTGATCAAGAGAACAGAAGCCCTTTCCAAGTCCCAGAAGAGGAGAATAGAAGGTGGGGCAAAGCTATGTAGCAAACTAAAGGCTGAGCTGAATTTCTTACACAAGGTGGAGGCAGGGAAGGTGGCCATTAAAGAATCCCATCTGCAGAGTACAAACCTTACCCACCTCCAAGCCATTGTTCAGTCAGCAGAGAACCTGGAGGACGTTGTCAGTGTCCTCCATGTTTTTGCTTATGAGGACAGGTTTGGAGACAAACAGACGCTGGTGGTAGATGTTGTTGCAAATGGAGGTCACACATGGGTGAAGGCCATCGGTCGTAAAGCTGAGGCCCTGCATAACATCTGGCTGGGAAGAGGCCAGTATGGTGACAAAAGTGTCATTGAGCAGGCAGAGGACTTCCTGCAGGCAAGCCATCAGCAACCAGTGGAGTACAGCAATCCCCATATCATCTTTGCATTCTACARCAGTGTGTCCAGTCCTATGGCAGAGAGGCTCAAGGAGATGGGAATATCTGTGAGAGGAGACATCGTTGCTGTGAACTCATTGGTAGAACCATCAGCAGAAAACAAGCATCTTAACATCAGTGAATCAGATGAAGAAGGCCCTGAACTCCTGCAGGTGACCAGAGTAGACCGGGAGAATTTAGTGGCCAGCATTGCTTTCCCTACCCAGATCAAAGTAAACGTCTGCAATAGAGTCAACTTGGACATCACTACCTTAATAACCTACGTCTCTGCACTGAGCTATGGTAGTTGCTACTTTGTCTTCAAAGAAAAAGTGCTGACAGAGCAAGCAGCCCAAGAAAGGAGGGAGAGAGTCCTGCCTCAGCTAAAGGAATTCATGGAGGGAAAAGAGCTCTTTGCCTGTGAATCTGCTGTCAGAGATTTTCAGTCCATCTTGGAAACGCTGGGAGGACCTGGAGAGAAAGAGCGAGCTGCATTGCTTGTTAAAAGAATTAATGTGGTGCCAGATCAGCCATCTGACCGTGCCATAGGACTAGTGGCTAGTTCAAAAATCAACAGCCGCTCTCTAGCCATTTTTGGGACAGGAGACACTTTAAAAGCCATCACCATGACTGCAAATAGTGGGTTTGTGAGGGCAGCAGCCAACCAAGGTGTTAGGTTCAGTGTTTTTGTCCATCAGCCACGAGCATTGACAGAAAGCAAAGAACCTTTTGCCACACTTTTACCAAAAAGCTGCCCATCTGATAATGGAAGTTAGTAATGTAAGTACTACTGGTGTTGCAGTAGAGGCATTTGGAGAAACAAGAATCAGAGCAATACAGTTTTGGGTGTGTATCAGTGACAACAACTGGCATGGAAGAGCTCCTCAAGGGATTTGTCTTTACACCTTCCTAGAGGTTTTGTTTTTGTTCAGCTGACCATTAATTTATTCATGGAAGTAATAAGATTTCAATGAAAATTGTTAACTGGCTTACAATGTATTAATTGTATCCATCCCTATTAAAAAGTTCAGTTAAAGCACAGTTACTGTCGGACCCTTGTCATTTTTATCCTCTTCAGAGAAGTAAAATTAATCATTTTAGATGATCTTAGGGCTTGACTTCATAGAAGTTCAATCTTTCTTTGCCTTTGCCCTATTCTATTCAACTTAATTTTCATTTGATTCAGAGAGACCTTGTGCAGAGTTCTGTACCTTTTGGGGGGTATGATATTTTGTGAAGACATTACTAGTTGCCATGAATAGAAACCAGCTTAAGCCTTCCTTGTCTTCCTGAAAGGAACCTCTGTATGTATAACATGGTTAKACTGAATTGRGCAACAGCTTTAAAATTCCTGGGRAAATGAGTTGAAATCAGAGTTTATCTGCATTCATATCCTGTGGCTCTTGAACTAAACTGGAGAGCCAGTGGTAGCAAGCCAAAGCGGCAGATACACTTAATTTTCTCTTAGCCCTTGCCCAAATGTGAAGTCTTGCTGGGTGTGAAGCTCAACCCAAGGCTTCAGATAACAGAATCCTAAATTGAGCCAGCACCCAGGTAGTTTTTGATATTAGTGTACTCTTTGATGAGGACTCATGATGAGCTTGAATCTGTTACAAGTGGATTACCTGAARCAAAGCCTCAGTGAGGTCCTTCAGTGCTGGCATGTTGGAGGAGATTTGCAGGTATGTTCTTAAATCCTAGTTTGCTCCTATGTTGTAGAGAGAAGCCTTTTCGCTCGTGGTGTAATTGCTTTTTATTCAAAGTGTAGAATAAACAATTCCTTCTGTTGTATTTTTTATTTCTTTTTTTTTTTTTCTTTTTCTTTGCCCAGGACAGATTGCTGTTTTAGAGCCTTTCTCATGTTTTTTTCCCTGAATGCTGTAATGGCAGCACTTGGTGTTTGGTATCCATTTTCATCCGTTTCCTGGTGGAAAGTTTTGAAATGTCAGAATGAAGCACTGGGTCCTGAGCTATACATTTTTATCAGGTCAGTGAAAGAGATATCCACTGAATTTTATATAGGCTGTTGTTCAACACAATTGCATTATTATGCAGTTTAAAGTTCAGGCAAAGAACATTCTCTTGCCTCTTGCCACTCCACTCTAAATTTTTTCCTACAGCACAGTGTATCTGCAGTGCTGCCCTTAGCCATCAGCTTAACCTATTTCTTTCTGGACCCCAGCAAAGATATTGGAATGCCAGCAAAACCACTCWGCATGCCTTGTCCTTCTGTCCAAAGGGCAGAAGTGTACTTGCTGGTGGGATTTTTGCTCTGCTCTTACTATGCTCATAGAGTAAAATATTAGGAGTTGTCACCAGTAACCACATGCTGCATAGCTTTACCTGAAACTTTTGGCAATGTGGAGGACAGGTATGCTCTCTATGCTCCCTTTTTTCTGTGAGTCTCTGAAGTAGTTCATGGAGTTTAATTAAGATGGGTGGAACTGGATTTTGGTTTTGCTTCTTCAGCATCCAGTGTAGTACCTGCCAGTTTGTCTGCACGTCTTTGGTGAATTTAAATAAAACATCTAGGTTGCTCCTACAGTCTAACACAGTGTAATGAAACCTCATGGCAGGATTCATCCTTCACTGTATCCATTAATTTTCCTTCAAATTCTGATGGGCAAGGAGGATCAACTTAATGAAGCAATATCAATAATATGTTGACTATGGATASTGGCTTGGCAACTTTGCCAGCTCCTTCAGGGCCGATGTATGAGTCTCATGGGGACCCATGGACTTCTGAACATTCAGCTTCCCTGGGTGGTCTCAAACCTGATCCTCTCCTGCAGTGGGCTCAGGGTCTTCATTCTCCCAGTCCCTGCACCTGCCTTTCTCAATTTGGGTGGTGTGGCTGGAGCACATGCTGTTGAAGACTGAGGCACAGAAGTTGTTGAGAACCTCAGCCTTCTCTTTATCCAGGGTAGCCAGGTCTCCCTTTTCCTTCTGGAGAGGGCCCACATTACCCCTGGTCTTTTGCTTGCAAAGTATCTATAGAAGCCCTTCCTTAATATTATCCTTAATATCCCTGGCTAGAACAATTCTAACTGGGTCTTGGCTTCTATAACCTTGTCCCTAGCTTCCCGAACAATTTCCCTGTTCATTTCAGGCCCCCTGTCCTCCTTTCCACTTTCTGAAAGCTTCTTTATTTGCTTTGAGTTTGAGAAGCTCCTTATCCATCCATAGAGGCCTCCTGGCATTTTTGMACAATCTTCTCCTTGTTGAGATAACCTTTTCTGAGATTGGAGGAGGTGAAATTCAGCCAACATTCTTGAACCCCTCTGCCATCCAGGGCTCTGTTCGATGAGACTCTACCAAATAGATCCTTGAAGAGGCCGAAGTCTGCTCTCCCAAAGTCCAGGGCAGTGAGCTTTCTGGGTGCCCTCCTTGCTGTCCTCAGGATCACAAGCTCCACCACCTCTTGGTCACAGCAGCCAAAGCTGCCTTGGAGCACTACATWCCCCACCAGCTCCCTCCTCTTGGTAAGCACAAGGTCTAGTATGGCACAAAAGAGACTTCTTTCCTTCTTTGCCAAATGATTCCCATCATCCCCCAGTAAACCAGGCTTAGCAAAGCAAGTCCCATGATCTGAATAACCAAAACCCYGACTAGGGCACCACTGGTCTAGCTATTTGTTGACCTGCCAGATTTATTTGGATATTTCAAGTCCCTCTCCTTTGACCTGGAGGATTAATGAAARAACTGCTTGAGCTCTATGGCTCTTTACTATCTCTCCCACGGCTCTGCAGTCCCTCTTAATGCTTCCCAGACTGGTGCCAGCTGTATCTATCACTGGCTCCTACATGAAGCACAAATCGTGAGTAATAGYCTGTGTTTGAATAGGCTTGGGAGCTTCTCAGTCATGTCCCAGATCCAGGCTCCTGGAAGGCTGCACGGCTCCCTCARGAGTGGGTCAGGCTGACAAATGAGTGCCTCTGTACTTCATAAAGTGGAATCACTCACTGCTATCACCTGCCACCTTTTCTTGGTTGAACTAGTTGTTAATTTCTTTATTTGTGGAGCGAGTGAGYGAGTGTTCAACTWATTTTCCCAGGAATTTTAAAGCTGTTGCCCGATTCAGTCTAACCATGTTATACATACAGAGGTTCCTTTCAGGAAGACAAGGAAGGCTTTAGCTGGTTTCTATTCATGGCAACTAGTAATGTCTTCACAAAATATCATACTCCCCAAAAGCTGCTCCAGTTACCTCTGGCTGTCTGAGGTAATGAAGTTCCTTTTCACAGTGGCTTTTGACAGAGTTGAAGCCATAGTTACTCCTCTTCCATTTTGATGGATAGTGATTCCCTYCCTAAGTTTTGTGCCCTGCCTTTGCACCCTGCCCAGGCAAACCCTTGTGCTCTCTGGAGCTGTTTAAATCTCCTTCGGGTGCTCCTGGAAATGCCCCCTCCTTGCCAGTGATTTATCACCGATTAATCTCTTTTACAATATTACAGTATATAGTCAAAGGCAGGCGCATGGCAACAGTACACTTATGCATGAAAATTCATTATGGCCTTTTAATCCTTTGTATTTACGTTAATTTGCTCACAACATTTTTATCCTGACAAGGGCTTTGAGTGAGCAATTGGAAACAGATGCTTCATTCTGCTTCTTGCTGTGACGCTTTAGACATATGTTTTCATCATTTTCCTTGTATTCCATTCAGCAGTCTTGAGTATCCTCTTGGAACCCTCTAAGGAAGAATCTCCAAGCCACAGATGCGAGGACAGTGACCCACATTTTAATTTGGTAGGTGACCCAGAGAAATCAGTGAAAAGCAAGTGACCTCTGTATTCCCAGGATCAGCAGTGGGGGARCTCTGCGGTATTCCTTCACCGCTGCTGCGACAGAGCTGGCTGGCTTTTGCAGTGACACTTTTTTGTGACCAGTAAGTGCAACTGTGTTTAAAAACCTCTGTATCTGGAGCCACCGTGTGGTGATTTTCTTCATTACCAGTCCTTTTTGACCAACACGGTATTTGTTACTGAATCAATTCTCTTTTTTTCTTTCACTAGTTTCTGCCAATCATATAGGCAATATTTTCCGAATATGAAACTCTTTCTGCATGCTAGAGTACAACTGGAGAGTTTTATTGTTATTTTCTGTCTCTCTCTTGTATCTTTCAATGAAAAACACAGAATAGGTTTCTCACCCAAAAAGGGGGGGAGGTTGTTTTTTTTTTCTCCAGTGTGTTGCTGACTTATGAGTCAAAAAATTGTAGTGATGACAGACTCTAAAAATTGTGTTACAATATGAAAGAATGCTGCCTTGGAAACAAAATGTGTTTTGATTTTAATATTTCGTGGCTTTTATATTGCCTTTGAATATACACATATAAACCAGTGTTTTGGTTYGGAGCATTTAGGTATCTTCTACTTAATTTCACAAATCGGGGATTAAGTCTTGAATTTCCCTTATTTATGACTTTGCAAATGAGTAATTAGAAGATGCAAAATTATGTTTGAAATTAAGTTGAAGAAATGGAAATCCAACATCACTCAGCTGCCTTGTCTGCACTACACCAGGCACGCAGAGGATGCTGCAATGTCTCACTTGGTGCTACAGATTTTGTTTGGGTTTTTTTATTAATGGAAATTTTCAGCGTTAAGCAAATTGAAAAAGATGGATTCCTAAATTGTTTTAGGGAACCTTTTTCTTCTGACATTTTAAAATTTATTTTAGATTATTTGTGTATCGTCTCTTGAGGAAAACCAACATCTCTGTGCAGCACTCAGCCTGCTCTCGGTAAGAATGCCAAACAAAGAATGCTGCAATTTATGCCAGACAGTAGAAAGCACTTGGATATTATATGAGAAATAAATTGGTAAGTTAAGTTTTTAATACATTCACGTGTCTGTGTGTGTTCTTTACTTGCTGTTGGTCTGGCTGACAAAACTTGTAGGTCAATGATTTATTTGCCATTGTACCTGCAAACTATGAAAACACACAGAGATAGTTTTTGCATATTTGTAGTCACAGCAGTTTAAAAGTTAATGAGCTAAATAGTGGTTTGTGTTTCAAACTGCCCCTGTCATCTGAGGATACCTTCAGCAGATGTAAAGCATTCTGCTGAAGCCGTCTGGAGCCTCCCTGAAAATGTTTTCATAACCCTGCTTCTAGTTCCAGCAAACTGGAAGTAGGCTTGGTCATAACAGAAATAAAATAAGAAAACACAAGCATCAGTTGGGTGAAATATGGTTTAGAGGAAACATAGAAAATATACCCTAAAATCTTTAAAATAGTTTTTGTTGAAGTAGACCAAGGAAGGGATTTCCAGTAACAGTGAAACATGTACTTGCAGTGACTTTCTTTATTTCAGGTTATTATACAAGCAAAACAGCACAGGCCAACTGTTATCTAATTAAATTGATAAAGTAAGCAACAATTAGATGAGGTTCTGGAACCTAGGGCTATGGTTACAGTTTTCTTCCAAGATGTAGTTCTGGGAACAGCTTTGCCATTTAGCTTGCAACAGGCACCTCACAAGTGTTCTTCATAGCGAAATCACCTCTGTAGGTAAGTGGATGTTGATTTTTCATCAAGTTTTAATGTTGCAATTTATTCTAGAGCAAAACCAAAGAGAGTAAATGTCAAACTATTACACTGCTCAGAATTGTGACTTTGGGGCTTTGTGAGTTGTTCCCTATGAACACCATGGAAATTGTTCCTACATAAACAATCGTAAAGAATAAGCAAACACAAACCTCTCACCTTCACTATTCCACTGTGCAAATTTAAAAGATCCTCACTTATAATGTCTTACAGAAGGTGAGTGATCCTCACATATAATGAAATATGTAATATGAAACAATATAATATCCCMAAAAAACTTCAAACTATCAAAATAAGAAAACCCCCACAAAATCTCAAAAAGAATTAACAACATCTGATAATGAAGCTGTGCCCCTTTATTTACTAATGAGACTGAGTACATGATAAAGCAGTTTGGTGTGGTAACTAGAAATATAGAGATACAGGCCACAGAAGTTTATACTGGGTAGGTACCAAAATATCCCTCAGATTTTTCCTCTGTAGGGATTAATTTGGCTCATCCATTTTGGAGATGGTGTTCACCAGAGTGAAATGTCACTCAGGCATGCCACAGGCCTTCATAACAATGAAACTTGACCATATAAATATGTTTTCATTTTTGGTGTGGTTTGGCTTATGCTTTTTTTTCTCACATTAGAAATGTGCATTATAAGCCAGCATTAACYATATTCACAAGAGAAACTTCTTCCAGGTCAGGAGAGGTCTGACTTGTTTGCTTCACATACAGCTGTGAAAGGCACTCATCCATTGTAACACAATTTTTCTTAAATAGTGCAATCTTCCTCTCAGTTGTAGCAATTTATTTATGTTTTTGGAATGAGGAGGTGCTAGATACCTGGCATGCTGCATATCCTGCCAAAAATAGACTGTAAAGAGAAGTAGCATTTTTTACATCCTTCTGCATAAGTGCAGGAAAGGTAGGAGCACAGGAGTAGCAAAACTGAGATATAAATGATGTGGACAAAGATGAAATGGGTCTTACCAGAAATTTTGGTGGATGGCTCCTGAGTTGGTCCTTGGCTGGACTCCACACTTGACTTAGGGGTAGAGTCAGTGCTTGACTCTCCGCTTAGCTCCCAAATGGTCTGTTCACCTTCTTGCATTCCTTTGTTCTCTCCTTGCTCTGTGTCCTTCTCCTTGTTTGAATCTCCGCTATAGTCTGGGGGCAGCTCTGTGGCTGGTTGTTTGCTGGGATCTCTGCTTGGCTCCACACTTGTTGCCTCAAGCACTGGGGTAACTGGGGTACCTACAAATTAAATGAAAGGAATTTACAATGAATCATTTCTAAGGATGTAAAAAAATGTGCATAGTTCTTTTTATGGATCAAAGAGCCCAAGTAGGAGTTTAGGGAGGGGGAGAAAAGTAACTCTAGGAGTAAGTACAATATGAATGTGAATCTTGCTTAAATTGACAAAGGTGGATTTGCCAATATGTTGTTGACTCACCTTGTGCTTTTAGTTGATCAACCAGGATCAGAATCAGCAGTGCTGGAAGTATTGTCATCTTTTTCAGCATGGTCATCTAAATGTCCCGTTAAGAACAAGCTTTTGGAGCAAACCTGAAATGTGTGGTGAACAGAAAGTCCTGGATATTTAAAGGCAAGCTCCTACATCTGTGTGCTTTGACATYTGCCTGAAAATAACAAGTTACAAAACCAACATCCAATTACATTCTCAGAAAAAATGTAAGATCTCTCAGGCAACTCTTGCCCTTTGCTTCAGGGTGAGATAACCTTTGCTGCAAGCAGTAAAGGACTTTGGGGGCAAAAACGTGGGACAGCGGTGGCCCAAACTGCAGTACCACTGATAGTGATGTCACTATGTGCCTCTGGCAATGCTGGTTTCTCCAGGCAACTGGTCCTGTTGGTTTTGAATGAGAATCTTCAAAAATCCTTTGATAGGACACTTGACAGATTGAACATTCCTTATGGGTAACAGGTGAAAGGTGAGGTGTGGCTAAAAAATGTGCACCTGGGTTCTGTGTTGTAAGGAAATAATAACAATGTGAAAGAACTGTGATGTTTTTGTCAGGCATTTCATTGGGAAGCCTCCCTATTTCATTGTTGAGAACTTGTGGGTTTGTGTGTGTGTTATTCAGCCTGTGATATGTCAGTCCCTTAGTGATGCACTTGAAAGGCTTGGACAGAACCAGACAAATGTCTAAAGAGGACCTGTCTCCTGTGCATGGTTTAATCAGCAAAGCACAATCGTTGTTCCAAAGGTCCTTTCTGATGCAGAGAAGTTGCTCTGATTGCATTCATGCAGCTCAGTACCCCATGACTTTCCCCTTCCTGGGAAGTGGGTTATGACCAGACCCTCAGAGGTTGTGTAATTGTAACCAGGTTAGTTATGTTTCGGGATCTGCCAAGGGAGCAATGGAACTCAGGGCAGTGTGAACAGCTCTCTGTGTTGCAGAGAACTGTGGGCCTGGTTGTATATATTACACTCATATGAGTGAGCAGTGTAATTTCTGCAACTAGCAATTCTGCAGTAATTAGCAGAATTAGGTTAACGTTAAATTAACGTAAAGGAATTCAGAATCCGAYTGTAAGATTTCCCCCTGCCCTGTTTCCCTGATTTCACTTGTTTAATATTGCATCAACTTAGTTTTTCAGCACAGTGTTTCTTTCAAGTTGCTTCTACCTCTAGGGTTTGCCCGAGGCATTATTCTTCTAATCAAGCTTTTTATGCTGCAAAAGAAGAATTTTATTTTTTCTTGAAGAGAATGCTGATGCCCATGAACACCTACTTGTACATGGCTGCTGCAGTAGGTTTCTCCTGTGTTACTGGTTTCAATGGAATGTTGATGTGTAACATCATCTTTTTTCAAATGTGGAAGAATTTTTCTTCAGTATGGAAGTATTTGTTGCCGACTCACCTGTAAGAGGTAACAATAGGATGTGCAGGTCATAAATCTGCAGATAACTACCTGTAGTGAGCAAGATTTCTCAGTGTARACTAAGAACTTTTGTTTTTCATTCTTGAAAATGTTTTTCCTACACACCATTTTCATGAGGTATTGGGCCTGCTAATTGTGAAGGAAGCATTAAAAAAATACATATTCTGCAGAATTTGTTACTCTTAATGAGATACTACTGTTCAAGGAAAGAGGAATTGTCATGTTACTCCCTCAGTGGATCTCTAGTTTGGTTTTGAAATATTTATCTTCCCTTTTAATGAGACTTGTTGAGCACAGTTGCTCATCTTGCTCTTTCCAGGTTCTTCTGTTTGTTTCATGGTTACAGTTTTTAAAAAAAAAATGATGCAATGAATTTAAGCATTTTAAGGCAGGCCTTCAGTTATTTGTCTGGAGACAAAGTTAGTTACGCTGTTTTCTCCCTGCTCCCAGTCATATTGTTAAGGGGAAATCTCAAAAAGTAGTGACAAAGTTAAGGGGAAATCTCAAAAAGTAGTAACAAAGGGAAACATTTTGAGTAGGATTTCTTACTGTTTGGGGTTTTGGGTTTGTGTTTTTTTAGAATTCATACAGTACCTGTCCCTATTCAGTATCTTCAGTGTTCTGAAATTAAATACAGGTATCGTTACTGAAAGAATTATCAGGAGAGAGGAGACTCCTGTAGARTAAGTAATGGTGAGGACAGAGGTGTGTTACAGGTTTATTGCTTTTAGCTACCATTTTTTCWATGTGCCCCAGCCAACAAGGCACGTTCCATGTACAGGGCAAAGGAATAAAAGCCATACTTAAGCAATGAAGGCTGCATGTGGAAATGTTTTGCTCCAATGTTTCTGTCCTCAGATTCCTGAATTTTGGCCCTCAGCCCAAATWTTTACATCCATTATGGAATATAACCAAGCTAGAGAGGGTAAAGAAATGAGCCATAAATGTTGAAAAAATCTTCCCTATGAAGGGAGAAATCTTTTCAGATGTCAGATCTATTTATTTTATTGAAAAGAAGGAGTGACTTATGTTTTGTCATTTCATAAGGGGATAAAACCCAAAAAGCTGGGTCCTAAAGCTGTCATTAATTGCATAGATGGAAGCATAGCCAGAGACTTTGACTTTATGCCAAAGCAAAATGAATGATTTATGTACTAATCACTGGATTTACTATAAGGGAACTGAGTGGTACTGAAAAACCTGATGGATTGAAAAAACCTCTACATATGATTGTCTAATGGTTCCTCTTAGCCTTGTTGTCGCTAAG
The DNA here is from genome assembly GCF_030028575.1 of Malurus melanocephalus. Classification (NCBI taxonomy): domain Eukaryota; kingdom Metazoa; phylum Chordata; class Aves; order Passeriformes; family Maluridae; genus Malurus; species Malurus melanocephalus. The sequence goes on from NW_026623615.1 coordinate 655,719, forward strand.
GCCTTGAGCACTAAAGCAATGACTTTTGAGTCTCAGTTGTCCAGATTGCTGTTGGACTCATAGGAAGAAGCAAAAACTGTGGAGATGGTTCACCACCTTTCTCTCTGAGGYGGTGGAAGGTATTTGGTCTCACTGTTAAAATGCAAGAAGGTTACAGCATTTGTGACATTCTGGTTAGAAATGGGCAGTTTGTACAAACTGTCCATACACAATGTCTGCCTCACTCATGTGCACAAGATGGAAAGCTGTGCAAGTGTCCACTTACCTTTAGTCAGGATGACAGGAGTGACCTCCACCTTAACTAAATTAGAGTTTTGAAAGGTATCTGGTAGACCCCTGATAGTGACTTTGCTGATTCCTGGAGTAGGACAGGTTGTGTTGCAACTGTGTCAAACTATCTTTGTAGAGGGACAACTTCACTTGTTCACTTGTTCTTCACTTGTACCCATTKGTTCCAGATGCCTTGATTGGTATGGAGACTGGCAACTGGGACTCCAGTAGGTATGGGAAGCAATTCTTCCTTCATGCATTTCTGTGCCTGTGCAATGACTGGATATGGGAACTTGTCTTGCATTTTAACAATTGAGTGCAAGAATTGCAAAGGTGTGCTGTGAAGACAAGCAAAGTACTAAGAGGTTTTGATAGCAAGTGATGGTAACTGAAARTGATATGTAGCCACCCTTCCTCCTCTCCTCCAAATTCAGAAATACAGTGCTGCGGTGCTTCCCGACACAGTGCAAGGTATTTAATATAAGTGTTTTCATGTAAGAAGTGTTTTCATTCTAAGAATATTGCAGATAAATTATAATAGACTAATTTTTAAAATATTTCCTTTCTTCCTCTGCTGATGTTTTTTTTATATTTCACTTGAAAGCAAGCCAGAGTCATGAAATGAAGCTCAGTGAAGCAAGATCAAAGCAACGCACATTTGTTTGTCACATGGTGGAGGAACTAGCTGTCAGAAGTTTACAAAGGCTCAGGAGARAATGGATATAAAAGTAAAACTGTGGGTAAATAACCTGGGACATAGAAGCAACATCCAGACCAAAAGTTCCTCAGATGAAAAATAGGATSATAGGCTAATTCATCTTGTAAGGTATTGCAGGGGATCTCTGATCTGGTATCCCACTGAAAGCAGGGTCACCTGGCTCATTCTATTTTACTCGGAGTTTTATCCAGTCTGGTTTTGAAAACCTCCAAGGACAGAGTCTGCATAACCTCCCTGGGCAGCTTGCTCCTCTGCTTGACAGTCTTCATAGTGAAAAAGTGCCATCAAATATGTTCTATGTAAACATTCCTTGTTTCAACTTATGCCTGCTGTSTCTTATCCTCACACCCTTACCCTCTTATCCTTGTGTCAAGCCTGGCTTTTGGTAACCTTCTTAAATAGCTGGAAAGTGAGAGAATATTAGTTGGGGCTGACATTTTGCATGTGCTTATGAGCATAGAATATAAAGAYTCCCTCTAAATTCTTTTCTCAGGCATCAGCTCATGACCACCTTTGCAAACAGGGTGTTAGTTTGGGTGTCTTGTTTAGACTGGGTTGTGTTGAACAGTATCCTTTGTTGGACTAGTGTAGGGCAGATAAGGGTGTTTTTTTCTAMTTTGAGTCTCAAATGTAGAACACTTAAAAACAAACGTAGGTGACTGTTTTCATTGCTGTTTGAACAATAAGTTCAAGAAAATAAATTCTTATAATCATGTATTTTAGGGTGGTTTGGGTTTTTTTGGTTGGCTGGTTTTTTCGGCTTCTT
>NW_026623615.1:658094-664647 GCF_030028575.1 Malurus melanocephalus
TTTTTTTTTTTTTTTGTTAGCAGCAAGGACCAGACTTTCTGGAAAAGTGAAGGATGCCAAACTAGTGCATTCTTCTCTTGTGAGCTGATGCCTAGGGCCTCTCGTGGCAGATATAACTATTCATGTTTTGGGAAAAGTACTTTTCCTTTAGGTAATTAATTTTTGTTTTCAAAGATTTCTATTCTTTTTTTTCATGGAGATTAGCATGAGAGAAAAGGAAAGCCAAAGATTCTCATCAAATTCCACAGGAAAAAAAGTGAGGTTTTTGTACTTTGTGTTTAATGTTTCAGAAGGCTTTTTGGAGCTAAATTTTTTGTTTGATTTTTTGTTAATTGTTAGATTAATTGTTTGTTTTCTTTGGTTTGCCAGTAAGGCAAATTTTGTCATTTCCTGGAGAATCTGAGAAAAAAAATATAAAGTCAGGATCTTTTTTTCATAAATAAGGGTAGGCTAAGTTACGTATCAGAAACTCTAAATACAGTGGTTTGAAATAATGTTTTGTGATTCAGGCCAGACTTTCAGCACTACTAACAGTACAGACACCTTCCCCCCCACCCCGCCCCCCCTTCCCCAAAAGTCCAGTGTAGTTTATAAAAGTAAAGAAGATTTTGTCACTTCACATTTGGGGATACTGAGGCACGGACAAGACTGACTGAATGATAACCTGCTGCCTCTCAGGGATGTCTCAAAAAGAAGTATTTATTTCAGATTTTTCAGAGATGGGGGGGAAGGAGGAGCCATAAAGAGGAGGTAAAGGAGGTCGAGAGAAACTTGTTATGGAAAGTTAAGATACATTTGGTAGGTCAGAAGGAACTGGTGTTTTGGGTGTGTGCTCTTTGTAGGCTGCTGGAATAACTCAGTAATGGTAAAGTTGAAACAGGTCCTGCTGTCCTCGGTTGATCCCTGCACAAAGCTGAGAATCACTTTCWTTGGAAGGAGGGTGAAGAAGCCACTTAGTAAGCTGTCATTGGACAATTTTCCCACAGAGATCCTTTCTTTCTTGTTGTCATTAATTATGAGCTTAGGAAGGCCTAAATCCCAAGTTTTTTCTGCTTATTGTGGGTRTTATTTGGGTTGTCTCATTCTGTCCAGTAACATTAGGTGCTTTTGGAACCCTGTTATGTGTTTTGCCTTATTAAATTTGATGACAGTGCTTTCCATAAGCTAGTGGGGGAAAAATGACCGATAACTGAGAAATTAATCCATTCTGTGTGACAAATAACAAGGTGGAGAGTTGGTCTTTGCAGAAAAGCTGTCAGAAGTCACCTATTTTATGTGTCTTCATTTCTAAAAACATTTCAGAGCTGACTTTGATGCTTGACAGACAAAACCTACCCACCAGTTTATTGTATAAGGAGAATATCCAAATGCTCAAGTTGCGCAGGTTTAAGACACTTCTTTGTGTTGAAGAGAATGATCTGATTCTGTTTTGCTTAAATGGTCACCTCCTAGGAGTGGTTCATGCAACTTCCACAGAGAATTTTGCTCTCTAACAATCAGGTAGGCATTWGGTAAAGTAACCTAATATAATGTTATTAAGAAAACGTAATGAAAATACTGTAGATAAATAAGAGGCAGCTCTAAAACTGTAAGGACTGAGGATAAGATTTCTATTTCTGCTAAGTCTTTCAGTTCATAAGAACATGGTAAGATGGGAGCTCTTATGAAGCTGTGCAGCCCTTGATTCCTCTGTAAAAAGTTTCCACATTGCTTAATGTTATAAACACATATTATAGTGTTGGCTTTYGCAAAYGTTAAGATGAGTACTATGTGTGTGTTAAACACGTATTGTCGTGTTAGTTCTCGCAGAGATTAAAGGTAGATGCTATGTGTTGCGCATCATGATATAATATTGTCTTATTTGTAGAAGTTTAGTTATGGTTTTTTTATATTATAGCAAACCTATACAAAAGCTGCAAAGAAAGTCACCAAAAATCCCTGAGTGGGGCCCTGACGGCAGTAGTCCTTAAAGATAAGAAGCAGCTCAGAGCTGGGGAAAAGAATGCATGCATTCACAAAGATGCTTARCACCTTCGGGGTGGGAAGACCAWYGCCCCAGGGCTATCAACTGCYAGGCCAGCACAGACCCTGACAGCGAAAGGGTGGGGGTGGAAGGAACAGAGGCTTTAGGATGTGTGGTGAAAAGTCTCTGGTCGGAGCTCTCAGAACGTTCATCCTCTGCTGCGCAAAAGACCCTGGCTGGTGRGACCCCCTGACCTTTGGATGGGCTTATCTGAATGGACAGCTCAGGGGCCCCTGCTACGGACACTTCCTCATCAACAACTGTCATCTACTGAAACCACGGAACAGGGGGCTACACYGGAGGAGGTGCCATGCTGAACAGCCCCTGGAAAAGTTTGAATATGCAKAAATGYCTATGAATAGGYGTTAAGCTGAKGCAATACAAAATGTATTTAAAGATGTCTCCTGTCAATAGCAGGTGTGCCTTTGGCAGATAACCAAGCACCCAGCACCATATCCTTTTGCTTTTATGTACCCTATTGTCATTTATTAAAACCCTTTAAATTTTAACAAGAAAGTGAATCTCGTTTTTCACACTTAAGCACTTAACTTTGACTTAGTTGTACCAACTGAAGGCGTGAAGAAAAGTAAAAGGCAGAGCATGTAAATCTTTACTTTTCCTGTTCTTATTGTGGGTACTCTAATTTTGTCCTTGTAAATTTGGATGTAAATTTGAATTCTTACMTATGAACTGTTATACAAGCCTTTACTGAAGCTCCTGTTTAATTTTGAGAGGTGTGATTTGCCACAATTTTAATCAGATTGGATTATGACCTCCATGGATTGAACCTGGGTGGAATGAGGAAATGTTACTCAGCCAATTTAACTGACAAAGCAGAAATGACACCCACAAAGCCTTGATTCTCTCTCCTCTTGTGYTCTGTGTCCCTGTGCTTTCTCTTCTGGTACCAATGGTGCTTAAYTTCTTCCTGGGATGCTGATTCAACTTGCTGATGTCGGGAAAAAAACTTTCTTTTCCTCCTATACTGAAGAATTAAGATACCTCAGTAGAGGTTACTGGAGGTGATACAGATTAACAGTGAGAACAGGTGGCTAAGAATAGAGTATGTCAGTTGCTGCTGGTCACCTCAGCTCATCTCATCTGGTAGCTTCCTAATTCTCTTGAGACAGAAACTGAAATGGTGGGTTGTAGCTATTTTGTCTGTGTAAGAACTAATTGGCAGTAATCAGTCCAAATGGAGCTGATGTGGCTCATCAGCTTTAGGCCAGACACAATAATGCTCCCATGCCAGTTCTGGCACAGTGGGCTTGGCAGCACCAGACACGGCTGTGGACTGTGGTGTTACAGCTCAGAAGTGCACTTTGGGCTTCCCCCCAGGCCTTGTTGATTTTAGTGGAAATTCTCATGCCACCCCAGCCTTATCTATAGTTACCAACAGGGATGGGGATTGACATGTGAGACCAGGCAGGAGTGTATGAGCTAGCAATGCAGATGTGCAGATTGCAGTGGTGGTCTGCTGAGAAAAKACAGGCAAATGAGATTAGCTGATATGTTCATCTGCCAGTGTTTTTAGTAGGAGATGCAGGCTTACTTTTATCAAGGCAATATTTTCCACTTTGTATTCTTGTTCCATTCCTTTCTATGTTGCAACATCATTGTGTTCTTTCAGCCTTTCCTTTCTGCATCTCTTTCTCTGGCTYGTCATGCATGTTTGTCACTATTTTATAAAACAGTTTTAGTCTTCCTTCCGTGGAAGGTCAGCTGAAAGAGGTCAGGAGGGAAGGAGCTCACCTGAACTTTGCCAAGAAGGAGTGAATAAAAGCATTTTCTTAACTGTAAAACTTCAGCCTCAGCTTTCTGCCAGAGGGCAAAGATGCTTACTCAGAGATAATGTGACCCTACTCAACTGCTGAAAACTTTGGTTTACTGWGCAGCATATTTGGCTCCATATGTCATGGCTTCCCATTGCCTCTGGGAGATTTTCTGAAATGGAGTGTTTTGTGTGAATAAAGATCTATGGGAAAACAAGTGCCAGAGCAGTGCAGATACCAGAGCTCACCTGCACTGTCAAGGATGTTCACTGTAGTATCCCCATTCCAGCAAGTTCTTGAGAAAAGGGGAGAGTGCTATAAAAATTGTTCGTGAGCTGCATAATAAAGTCATAGATTTCATGAACATCTTTCTTGAACAAGGGAAGCATGTTCCRTTATGAATTCTTTTTTCTTCTTTAGGATTCAGTATTACTAAAGCAAGTGGAAGACATGTTATCAACTTCAAAAAGAGCAGCTGTGAGGAGTGCTACAGCTAATCTCTTCTGCCTTTTTTAATCTTATATAAGTGAAGAAGTCATCTTCCTCTTCTTGAATGTTCCTCTTCAGGTTAATATCACACCAGTAAACTGAGTTCATCCCAGCTTTTTTGGTTCTCCATGAATAATACCTTTTTGGTATGCGCCTTTGCTCTGACTTCATAACTTCATTGTTATCAATCTTGGTAAGTTTTCCATATCAAGAGCCCTTGAGCACAGCAGCTGTTGGATCAAGCAAGAGCTTTCCTTATCATTCTGATTACTCTCTTASATGTGGTATGCATATTCATGGATTCAACTCAGTTTGCAGTTATGGTATGTGCTGTTTTTCTTTATGAATTGGATGGCTATGAAGGATGTTTAATCAGTCAAATGGRAAGGGATTATGTGATATGATGGGGATGACTGGGGGCTGGATGTAGTAATCAAAAATAACTCTTCCAACTTTCCCTTTACCCACCTCCTTCCTGAGACAGAGCAAGCTGGCCAAGAAAGAATGTTTCAGAATTTCTTCATCTTGTAATTTTTAATACTTAAGTCCTCTATTTGGACGACTTCTGTTTTGCCTTGTTCTGCCCACAGATGAATAGAAATGGAGTTTTTACAGAGGCAGGATTACATTCTGCAACTTGATCTAAATTCCAGTGGTGTCAAGAAGGGACTGTCTGTCTCTAGGCCCTTCTTATTCTCCATTGTTTGGTTGCATTTGTTTCCCTCTATAACAGCGTGAAGCTAGGGATGGAAATAATGGTCAGCTTGGCACCAGGGTGCACCCCTGGATAATGTATGTGCCTTCCAACKTCCTTTAGGCTCCTAGAATTTGATACTGATTCTATTACTCCTCTCTTTTAGTCTGTGGTTACTTTTTAAATGCAAAATAAATTCACAGAAATTCCACCACTTCTTATTCCCACCCTCTAAGCTTTCCGCTGCAACATTTGTCTGGCTATGCAGTCACACAAGCCAGKGGAATTGTTTTGCTGCAAAAGGGCTCAAACCAAAAAGGGTGATTTCTGCTGTATTTTATTCCAGTCCTGGTTCATGGCACAGTTGTGTGAATACCCAAGGGGGAAGGACAGTAATGACTGTAGCAGGGCAGAGCTGTGGAGGATGGACTTCTCGGTTCAGCTTAATTTTGTGATTTTAAAAGCACCTGAGTTGCATTGAAGGTGGAGGCATGCAAAGCAAAACGGATGCCAGAAATGGAGGCAGACCTTGCCTTTCCCTTGTCAACAAAGGAACTATTTGTTACATAAGATACTGACTCTCACCTGGCACTGTTAGCGTAGCATTTGGGAGAAAAAGCATTGAGGGACTGTATTGAAGAAAAAATATTCTTTGAGTTTGAAGTAGGTGTCAGATGAYTGGCTGGGAGACCTGTGGTTATCTGCTTCTTATCTTGGGACTAGAAACTGAGCTCCTGTAATGCAATGTTCATCTAATGCAGGTGTAAGTACTTCACAAAAAAATCCTGATCAAATCTGCTCTTTGTGAGGTACTGAAAGAGTTAAGAGAAAACTTCATGTCTGCTCAACCTAGCAGCATCCAGTTCRGAAGATAAAAGCACCCTTCAGTGTGAACAGCCTGTAAAATGTATTTGAAAATAAATTGTTTAATGTCAATTGTCATTAAGAATTTATTTTCAAATATGTTTTGCAGTTTGCTCAAGCTGAAAGGTCCTTTTATCTTTGTAAATGCCAGACTGTGGTACTAAACAAAATAGGTAGCTTTCCTTTTAAATAAAGTGGAAAGTATTGGAGCAAGATTATATCTGTCACAGATTATAATATTTATATATTTTTTCATCAAACCCAAATTCCCCCAGGACTGTCATATTTGTATGAGGTCTCAGAGTCCTGGATTTTGCATCTGRGTATGTGATTGCCTTAATGGAAGACCGAGCTGTTTGCATTTTTTCTACCATCACTCCGTTAGACTCGGTCACATGAACATGAAAGCCAGTCTAAAGTTGTTTATGAGGATGATCCTTCAGGTAACACGATGAGTGCATGTGGCATGGCTCAGCTTGTCACTTAGGTGCAAACTTTGTAGTCCTGGCCATATCCATTATGATTTGTTGGCAAMCTCTTGGTTAGCAATGAAGTACCATAGCTAGCTGCAGCCTGCACTCCAGACATGGTTTGTGTGTTTCCTTGAGTTCTACCTATTTTTTGGACAGCATCAATTGCTTTATGTGCTTAAAATACTGTGAATCCCGTCTTTTCTGGAAAATTATTAATTCCTTTATTTCTTTCTCAGAA